>NC_030426.2:3961198-4016198 GCF_001660625.3 Ictalurus punctatus | reverse complement strand
GGTATCACATCGTTGAGAAATTAAACAGTTGTATGTAAACTGTACTGCTACTGTTGTTTAAAAAAAAACAATTTTTTTTAATAGAATATTTGAATAGATCTACTGTATATTCAGTCTTTTTGTGAGTGTAGTATTGAATACAGCTGCATGACGCCTGACATTCCTAGGCAATCTGTTAAATATTTCTACTTCAAAAGCTTTGGCTGAATCAAATGATACAAAAATAACACATTATCTCACAGTACTCAACAGCCATGCTATAAACTGCGAGCTCTGCTTTAGTTAATTAATTTCTTTAATTTTACACCCTTCATGCATACTGACATCAGTCTCCGGTGTGTGTGTGTGTGTCTGTGTGTACGAGCGCAGACGGAACGTACGGCTCTAGACCCTGAGCTCTATTACAGCCCCCGTTTTATTAGCCATTACCAGTGGGGTCATTAGAGGGGAGAGGGATTGTACTCGTCTTAACCTATTGATCACGGGAACTACCGGTGTTTAATCCTCCGCTGAATGAGCTGCGCTTTGCTTAAGCTACGCCGGCGCACTTAAAACGGGAAAGATATCACCGCAGCCATCGCAACTAGGTCACTTCACAATCGAGAGAGACAGGGCGCGATGGGAAGGGTGGTTTCCATTTGGAGACACATTTCTCTCGCGTTCTCCGACAAGAGCCGTGGAGGAGGACCGTGAGGGGAACAATGAACAGGAATAAGTGGCCGTCTTCACAGAGGAGAGAGAGACGAGGTATTATCTGAAGCGCAGACGTGATTCGCTAGCACTTTTCACCACTCAAAAAGTAAGAGGATCTGAGATATATATATATATATATATATATATATATATATATATATATATATGTACATTAGTATTTTTGAAACAATGGAAATAAACAAACAAATAAAAACAAGGTGGGGGGGGGGTCTGAGAACGGCAAATTCGGATGCTTGACATTTTGGAATTTCTAAATTTATGAGCAAAGGTGTAAATGCTACACACACACACAAAAAGATAAAAAGAGAGGTCTGAGAGAGCTGAAATTTGACTATAGGCAATGTGATATCAATGCCTTGCCAACAACTGACACACACACACACACATTTGCACACGTACATGCCAACACACGAAGATATGAGTACTATATCTACTAAAAACACAGTTGTGTCAATAGTCATTCCAACAGCATTGCCCTTTTTCGAAACAGGCGTTTTGAATATCGCATGCTCGCTACACATTTTCACATTGACATTTTACACACTAAATTTCCAATCAACTTGTACACACTTTACATCTCATCCAAATGAATGCCAGGTTTCTTGTAAAGATCTCTGTCGGGTTCACAGCAAACGGGAGCAGGAACGCAAATGTTCAGCTCAAGAGCAGGCTACAAAGGCTACCTGCTCACAGTGCATTGCCTTTAGTGTGTGTGTGTGTGTGTGTGTGTGTGTGTGTGTGTGTGTGGAGGGGAGGGCACACTAAGAAAAGGACACTAGCAGGGCAAATGCTAGCCTAATGAGAAAACATCTGACACCCATCTGACTCACTGATACTGTCTTAATGAACACTGTGGGCCCACAAGAGCAAAAAGGCTCTGACACAGAGCTAGAGAGAGAGAGAGAGAGAGAGAGAGAGAGAGAGAGAGAGAGAGCTAGAGAGAGAGAGAGAGAGAGAGCTAGAGAGAGAGAGAGAGAGACGAAGACTCTCTTGGTGGCGGTGGCAATTAAGATGAACGGTGTGAAAAGTGAAAATAAAAAGTGGGAGAGACTTCAATGAAAACCATCTTAAAACGCTGAAGTGGCCACGCAGAGCACAGGTCGGAGAGGGCGAAAGTGCTGCGGGGAAAAAAATATAATAATAATAATAATAATAATAATAAAAAATAAAAATAATGAAATTTTAATGCTCCCCGGTGTCGTCTTGTTTTGTCAAGACATCAAACGGAATGGAGAAGAGCAACAGAACAAGCCCTTGAGAAATCAGAAAAGCCTGTTCTGCGTTTGAAGCCGGCGCGCGCTTTACCTTTGTCTGCACAGGCTCGGACGTGAGCACCACTCGACTGCGTGTACCGAGAGGAAACGAGGATTTCACACTCCGCCTCGCGCCGCGGCCGAGCAAACTGCCGTAATTAACCAGCGACAAGGATGGAAGGGCTCGTTTACAGCGCATGCTCGTGGTTATTGGAAAGCGGTGGGGAAAGCAGCAGTCTAACATTATACTATATATAAATATATACACACACACGATATGAAAATAATAATAAATACCAAAAGACGCTAATGTACACATTTACCGATATATATATTTAGCAGAATTACACCCAAGTACATTTAGTCTGGGACTGCGACTGTAAAAACTAAAAGCTGCCTATTGCACTGAATTCATCTTTACAGCTCATTGAGAAAATAAATAAATAAATAAATAAAAAAATCTTTTTTGATAACAGGAAGTTGTTTTGGTAAACAAACCCACAATGGAGAGGATTTGAGGAAAAGCTACACTGAATCAAACACTGGAGCTCCACTGAAGAGAGTGCACTGTTTCTGCTGCTCAGGTCTCTGCAGAGGCGCAGGGCCTTCCCCACACACACACACACACACACACACACACACACACACACACACACACGTGTTTCAGATGCCCTATAGTCCTCTATTAGTGTGATCGTGTTAGTTCACACACACACACACAGAGTGCACATGTAACACCCAGCGCATGAAACTTTCACTCAGACTAATCATGTGGTCACTCAGTGCTGGGGAAAAAACAAAAAGATATAAAAACCTAATTAAAATACTTCAGACTCCTCGCTGCGAAACATCAGCGGTCCGGCACTACTCACCTATTTTACTCTAAGCACTATTTAATATCATTTCTATCTGACTAACCCGGCAAGCTTACGCAACACGCGCGCGTGCTGTCAGACGCGTTACTGGCATTGTCAGAAATTTAATTAAGATCACAAGACGCGCAAATCCCCCCTCCATCAAACACAGAACGAGTTGCGAGACAATAGCCGGCACGTCCAGCGCGCGCATACTTTTCCGTTCCCTGCCACGGCGCGACGGCCACGACGCTAATCCGCGTCTCCATGACGCCAGACGACGGCTGAGCCGAACCGTGTCTCGTTCTGATTTATGCTCGTGTTGTGATGTTTGTCTTTTCGGAGGCGTGAATCCAATTAGCGCTGATAACAGAGGGGAGACGCCGCTGTCGGCTGGCGGGAGCTGATTGAAAAAGATGAAGACGGATCAAACTGTCGGTGTCTGGCCAACGTGAAATGCACTGCTGCAGGATGTAGTTCAAAAATAACATGATGGTAATTAGATCGCGTGACGGATGACTGATGCGGTTTTACACTAAAAAGCGTTCCAGTTCACGACAGCAAACGCTGGGAAAAGTTGCCGGAGCAAAATTTTTTTTTTTTTTTTTTTTAAATTGTGCTGCAAAAGAGAGGGTCGGGTGTGCATCCCGGGAGCGGGCTAAGAAGTGTAATAAATAAATAAATAAATAAATAAATAAATAAATAAATAAGGAAATGACCTGAAGGAAACGAATGCTCTCTGGGCCTTTTTTCTTCGTGAGCGTCGGGGGTGTGAGGGAACAGAATGGAACAGCTGGGACCGTGTGTGTCGCTGCAGAGCTATTCTCGAGTTTCTACAGGTGCTGCACGGTGAAACAAAACACCCGATGACGTCCACGCAGACGTCCACTTACAGTACATTCTGCCTTTCAAATACACGCCGCCTCGGTGCACGCGTCCGTGCCATGCGGCAGAAATGACGGGTGTTAGTGGTGTCATGCCGTGTTGTTGACGTGCAGCACAAACGCAGCCAGAGCTCTAATGCGCTACTCGTGAACAATAAATCGACTCTGATTACAGAGTGCCAGAGCAATCAGCTCTGCTTTTACTTGCCTCCTAAAGCATGAGGCGCAGCCGTAGCGTATCAGCCCCCCAGACCGCACCGAGCTTCGTCTAGAGTTTCCACACACACACCTTGACACGCTCGCTCCCCTTTACCTGCCTCGCACTTCTCCATGTCCCGGAGCAGCGCCCTGCCGCCGGTCTGAACACCGACAGGGCACGGCAATCACAGGCGAGGAGCACGGAATGAGCAGCTGACAGCTTGAGCACGTCATGATCGTGAGCGAGAAATGTAATAACGCCGTGCTGGCAGGGAAATCACGTGCCATCTAGTTCTCAGATTCAGGGAAGATCGAAAGGGATTTTAAATCAAGCGCATTTAAACAGCGAGAAAGTTCAGAAGGTAAGTTAAGTGTGTATTCTCTCCCTGTGTGTGTGTGTGTGTGTGTGTGTGTGTGTGTGTGTGTGTGTGAGAGAGTGAGAAAGTAAGTTGGTACATAGCCCTGCAACTTTACCACACATTCCTGTACCTTCGTCTACTGCCCTTGGCACATGTGTGTACACACACACACACACACACACACACACACACACACACACACACACTCTTTACTCTGTTCACCTAAACGACACACATCACAGATTAGGGCTGGCAGAGCCCTTTTAACCTCCAGACTTACCATGTAACTAACACACACACACACACACACACACACACACACACACACACACACACACACACAGAGTTACTTTTCTTTTGAACTAAACCCAAGTTACTTTAAAAGTCAGTGGTCAACTTAAAAAAAACAAAAAAAAAAACCAAACAAACAAACAACAACAATGAAACAATACACAACCAAACAACTAGAAAACCCCCCCACAAACACAAAGAAAGCATTGCAATGGACAGAGGAAAAAAACCCACAACTCTCCAAACATGTGCTTCCAAAAGCAGCGGTATACGCTGAGTGTGTTTTATTCTACAGGTGATGAGGGGTCCCATCTGAGCCGAGCCTGACTCTACAGCTATCCAACATAAAAATGCTCGAATTACACATCACACCTCCCCACACACACACACACACACATTCTCTTCTCCCAGGAAAAATTAAATTGTTCTTTCTAAAAAGAAAATCAGAGAAAAAAGAACGCAGACAGAATTAGAGAATCAATCATATTGACAAACCTGACAAACTCCATTTAGCTGGCAGGGTAAACAGAGGCAGAGCGCCGGGGCCGTTCAGAGAATCGCGGAAGACGAGAGAAGCAGAGACTCGGAGCGTAGAGCGAGGGAGGGAGAGGGAGAGAGAGAGAGAGAGAGAGAGAGAGAGGTGTTTACAGCAAGAGCATGTGTGTGTGTGTGCTGTCGCGTCTCAAGCCTTCTTCCCGGGGATACAGACAGATTGCACGCGCGAGGTTGCTGCCCGACTGACAAGATACAAAACTATCCAATCAACCACGCCCTTTCTCCACCAATCACAAGCTGAGCTCTAAACATAATCAATTCAAATGGGGACACAAGCAGCAGCGGGGGCCGCCGCAGGCTGTGTGTGTGTGTGTGTGTGCGCGCGAGTGTTGTGGAGAGGGAGGGGGGGGATGCTGGGGTAGTTGGTGGGGGGTGCAGGTGAAGCAATGTCTTTGTGTGGGCCACTAAAAAAAAAAAAAAAAATTAAAGAACACAGAAGAGGAGGGAAAAAAAAGCAGCACAGTTGACGGCTGTTAACCCTCTGACCCCAGTGGGGGTTCACCGAGTGCTCGTGAAACAATGAAAGTCCGAAGAAAGGAGGCTCTTCAATTAAACAACAGATAACTAAACACAACTATCTGGCCAAGAGGGGGGGGGGAGAGAGCTTCGAGGGGGGCGGGGTGTCGTGGTGCAAAGAAAAGAGAAGAATGAACTACCTTTCTATCGGGCTCATTGTTCTGGTTTACAACAAACATACGAAAATCATTCGATTAACGCGGAACTGAATTCACGTCATCGTATTTACGGAGAATTCGTTCGATCATGAAGATCGGTAAACGTCTCTTCAACATTCAACAGAGCGAAACATCAGGATATCCGATTAAAAAATTCCCCCTCAGGAGCACTAACGGATCGTGTGCTGTGTAAACGTGATAACCGAAGGCCCGGCCTTTTTCAAACACGGCTGACGAAAGATCCCAGTCGTACTAGAAGACTTCCTTCAACCGGAATCGCTCTTGCCCACACGGACATCCACTGGCTGTCCGGTTCCGCTTCGGGATCAGTAACGGGAGGGAGGAACGCCGTCGCTCGGGCACGCCGACCGTCACCGTTTCGGCGCTTGGAGGTCACACATATGCTACATATCATCACGCTCACTACTTATTACAAGAAAAAGGATGGTGAGAGTGGGGAGAGGAGGAAAAAAAAAAAAAAAAAAAAAAAAAAAAAAAAAAGGGAACATGATTCTGCCCCCTACTGGCTAATTCTCACAGTCTCACAAAATATGAAGGAAGGATTGATTACACTCATTTTCTCACCGCGCTGAAGAACAGTGCTTATTTTAGACATGATGTACCACCAGCGTCTTTCTCACACAGCAGCTGGAATGCTGCTGTTACATTACTGACTCGTTACTATCACAAGGCTTGTATTATTATCTATTATTTATTCATACATTCCAGTTTAATATGGAATTTAATGTGCAATTTATATAATAATAATAATAATAATAATAATAATAATAATAAGCTATAATCATAATAATATTACATGCACTCACAGGATTGTGCAATTTGCTATTATTAGATATAATCAAGTGTTTGGGGTTTTGTTTCTGCGTTGATATATTTAAAAAAAAAAAAAAAAAAAAAAAAAAAAAAAATCCTCAGCACAATTCTCAATGCTGTGCACCCACTTTGCAAATGCATAAGCAAAAATGAAACCCACAAAAACAAAAACACAAATGGCATGCAAACCCTGCGACAAAATCGTGAACGTGCCCCGTGACTCTGATTCTTTATCGGGACGTGATAAACACGCGTTTAGCATATGAGCAAAATGTTCATCACGTATGGCAAGCACGGTTTCATATTTCGCCGGTGTGGAAAACACTATAAAGATTAAAGTGAATAAGTACAAAATAGAGGGATGCAAAAATTTTTTTATAAAATGCATATATATATATATATATATATATATATATATATATATATATATATATATATATATATATATGCATTTTATATATATAGGGTTACATATGTTCCTTCTCATTTAATGTAAAATGCACCGTGAGGATGACTGCTTATTCTAACAGACGCATGACGTGGCATTAGGTTGGGTATAGCGTTAAAAAAAATAAATAAAAAAAAAAAACAAGGGATTTTTATTTTTAAAAAGATGCTTAGGAATGTTTTTCCTGCGAGAAAGACGTGTGCAATAATTCAACGAATCTATAGAAGGGTATATCTATATGAAATACTGCCAGCGCTTACATACGCGGTATAATTGCCTTGCTCTGATTATGATTCATATGCAACAATAAACTGACTGTACCAAGCACCGCCTCCTCTTTAACCCACCAATCACTAACGAGCGTTCTTCCTGCCCGACCTACATAAATTATTGACTGAAAGACCTCAAGTGTCAAAACTGACATATCTTAGTGAATAAGCAAATGAAAGAAAGACTCTTCATTGTCTCCCTGACAAGCACCACAAAGACACGCACGCGCGCGCACACACACACACACACACACACACACACCGAGTGAAGAGCGAGCCAAGACTTTGGGCAATCCTGCGTGAAAGCATTCACACACTAGTACACACAAGAAGAGCCCGTGCGTGCACCCACATATGCCTACACTTACACATACGATCAACACACACACACACACACACACACACACACACACACACGGCCATGCCCCGTCCTTTCCCCGGGGTAGCATGTGGGCATATTCCCAATAAAACACCTTCTTAGCAGTAATAGGCCACTGTTCTCATTTCAGTGCTCCCAGAGGCCTCATGATAAATTTAGCAGATCGAGCCTGCGCAGCTCTTCTGCACTTCCTCTCTCTCTCTCGTCTCTTAAAGTCAAAAGATAAATAAGCATGTCGTTTCTACAGCACGCCTTAAGTTCCGTCCGGTTCCGATACACGAGGTACTACGTATCGCCAAGCAGTGAGGCATTTCCCTGCTCGTGAGCCCCGAAGCCAAGGTCGGTGCGTCCGGCATTAGCAAAGACGAACGACGTTATTGTGTTAGAAACGTCTGATGTAAAAACCTACGGCATAACCGTTAACAACGCTGTCATTCTCGACTGGAGCGTGAGCGGCCGCCGTTCCACGGGCGCTACTTTAAAGAGTCCGCCTCTCGGAGAAGGACCTTTCCTCCTGCAGCAGGAACATTTCTAATCTCTCCTCTGACTGAACTAAATCTGCTGTTTACTTAAAGAGGGCTGAACTGAGCAGGTGTGAAATTTAACAGCTAACAGCTGGTGCTCAGGGCAACAACCTTCATCTGTAGGAGCGCACACACACACACACACACACACACACACACACACACACACACACACACACACGTCTGGACACACCTGCTCATAGGAGGGGTTTCTATCGTAGATTAATAGTGAATAATAATGAAGACATTAACAGAGTAGAATAACTACAACGGACCTCGCGTCACTGATTACTTATTTACTGTTTAGAAACAAATTTCAAATGCGTGTCTTTATTAACAGAAAAAATCTCAACGGAATGAAAAAAAATATGTGCTAACATGAGTCTGTCCAACTTTTATTATTATTATTATTATTATTATTATTATTATTATTATTATTTTACATTACATCCAACAACTCTTTTAAATCTAATAACTGAACAAACAATAATGAAAGTCCCCGCTGCGCTGACCTCTCTGCCCCCCCTAGTAATTAACTTGTACATCTGGAATACTTAAAACAAAACAGCCGATAAAACGAAGCGCTAAAACGAGGGATTCCAATTTGTTCATCCAAACCGGCGGTTTCCGCGACGCGATATTAAAATCGCAATTTTCTTGGCAAGCCGTTTGCTGACGGCACCAGAAACTAAAGTCCGCCTTTCTTCAAGTTCTCGCTCACCTGTGGTTTTCACTTTAGTCAAAACAGGACTTTTCTCTCGCTCTCTCTCGCTCTCTCTCTCTCTCGCTCAGTGCCGTACAGGATCAATTCGGTGGGTGGGGAAATTCTGTTTTCTTTATTACATTGTGATTGATTCATAGTGCGCACATTGTTGACTCATATGCTATTTTTGGAATCCTTATCAAAAAAATTCCTCTTTGTGAAAGAAAGAAAAAATTTTTTTTAAATAAAATATATATGCCACATGCTACCATATTTCAACAAGACGTTCGGTTCCAAGGCTTCCACTTTTTTTTTTTTTTTTTTTTTTAAGTAAATAAATGAGTCGATAGAACTGAATCGAGATGCTGACGACGACATGCGTTATACAGAACTCTATTCAAGTCAGTACCGGCTCGCCGCTGCGTACACGACCCGGCCTCGACCTTCCCAGCCTTAACTCATAAAACACCACCGAACTACCGAACAAGTCATGATGTATATATTACACATGTGCAGTAAATACACGCTTAGCTTACATTTTGTCTACTCACAGGTGACAACGTCAGGAGACGTACTTACAGGAAAAGGTGATGTAGGAGGGAAAAGAAACAAAAAGACGGCGACACAGATACATCGTGAGAGAGATAATGAAAAAGTGATAGACGGTGCTGATGAAAAGATAATCGTTTGTTTTTCTCTTTATGGATTTTTTTTTTTTTTTTTTTTTACATAGGAAATGAAAGAGACGCTGCTCGGCCCGTTCTGTGTCCTACACGCAAGCCTCTTCATCCATACACAATAGCTGATATTTCTCACACGGCCATCTCGACTAACCACTGCCAACCATCCCATTTCACTAAGCGTACAATACAATCACGCACGACACCCCTTAAACACACGATACCCTGTTAACCAGAAGAAAACGAAACACAACTGGAAAAAACCCCAGCTGACAGATCGCTCTCGCAAACACGCGGACGCTCGTCGTGTACGGTAGACTGGCAGGACAGACGCAGCGGTGCTTGAGGCGAGGACAGAAAGGAGGCGCGGTTAGGAGGCGTGTTGATGTGAGATGGGAACGCTGCGGGGGAAATCGTTACGGCTGAAATGAAAAGGTCTTGGAAATGGCGACAGTAACTTTAAGAGGCGACAGTAATCTGATGGCTGGGTGCGAGATGACTTTATCCCGACGGCGGCGTCCGGAGAGCGGTCCCCGATGTGCCGCGCGCGTTTAGCGTAATGCGTTCCTACAATATGACAAGGCGGAACGAGACGCGCGAGAGCAGGAAAACGACGCGCTCATACAGGAAGTGTCGGGGCTGTTGAGGGGAGACACGCACTTACACACACACACACACTCCCAAACACATATTCGTCTTACTATCCTCGTGAGGACCTATCCATTGACATGATCATTTATGTCCAAACGTCCCCTCAAGGTCACTCCTGAAGGTCAGGTGTTCCTAACGTTGTGGGGATCCACACCGACATATAAAAACAGACTCAACACATGCTACTGTTTCTAAAAGAGAAACAACGGTATGATATCCTTCTGCCTGTCCTCTGGCTGACTTCGAGCAGGGCTTTATTCGGAAATGTCGCTAGTGAAAACTAGCTACGGCCACCTAGCATTACACTGATCAGGATCAACCCTGCTAGGCCCTTTGGAGGGCAACGTTTTCTCCTCATTTCTTCTCGCTGGCCTCTCCTCAGCTGGACTGAGCGAGTCGGTGCTGCTGGATCCGTCTGGAAGCTCTGGCCCAGCTCCAAAGAACCCCAGCAAACCACACTGCTAATGGCTTACAGATTGCAGCACTGTGGTGTACATGTGTCAGGACAATGCCATGGGTCTCTGACAAGAAGAAAAAAAGAATAAAAAAAAAAAATAGAGCAGGTCAGGCCACAGCACTGCGTCATGGAGCGCTCTATAAAGGAGTGCGGGGGTGTGTGTGTGTGTGTGTGGGTTGGCGCAGTAAATATACTTGGCTTCCATCTTCACGAAAGGACATTATCATTTGACCCTTCTTGGCCTGGTGGAAACTGTATACGGTCATGAGAGACAGAGGCGGCCAGCGTGTGACTGCCAGGGAAATAAATAGATGTTACTTTGCTAAAATAGCCTTGTACGTTTGTAAATGGCATTTGCTGCATTTTCGGGGGGGGGGGGGGGGGGGGGAATAAAAATCATCAAAATGCCAAGTGCAGCCTCATCCACCCCCCACCCACACCCCCGCATCCGCCACCCCCACCCCTAATGATGAATGCAATATGTACTCTGCTGCAAATCATTCTGCCTTCGCTTCTCCTCTCTGAACTTCACAAACAGAGGAAGTCATAAAACCATTTAAAATAAATAAATAAATAAATAAATAAATAAATAAATAATAATAAAAAAACCCTTTTCCTAGTTTTCAGGTGCGCCTGTAGTATCCTGGAGACCGGGCTAAGAACGATCCGTTTACTTCAAGTTTATGTGAAAATGGAACGGATGACCCCGAGATGTCCTGCACGTGCTCGAGAGACCCTCGTCTTTTGCTGAAAATAAAAGCAGATGACGTGCTCCGCCGTGACGAAGTCAAAAAAAAACCGCCCCTGTTTTTGTTTTTTTTAAAGCATGGATAACTACACGCGCTTAGCCTGCTCTTTAGTTCACTAGGCAAACCACGGAACGCTCGCGTCACGCATCGCGTCACGTAGGAACGTCGGGACTGCTGTGGTGTAATTTTTAGAAGCGAATTGATTCGTGAAAAAAATCTAAATAAATGGCCGTGATTCCAAACTGGGATAAGCTGAGTTTTTTCCCCAGCAGCAGACTGACTCCTGTCGATGTCGCGTCATCAACGCAGCTGCGTGTCATATAATCCTCTGTAGGCGCTGCCTGCTTTCCCATCATCCCGCGCGGCACCACGCGGTTACCCGTGCCATCTTTTCTGCTGCTTTCTCTCTCTGCCCCCCCCCAAACCGCCCCTTCCTTTCTCCTCATTCCATGGAGAGAGTGGACTATCAACGAGGGTCTGCGAGTGTTGTTTCTAATTACCTATTTCTCCACTCCTGATCCTGTGGCGGGCATAATTAGTTACCTGGGGCTGCAATCCAATTTGAAGTGATGACAAGAGAGTGATCCATGAAAAAGTAATAAGTTAAATCCAATTTCAGACTGCCTCTAATTAAATGCACATGGAACTAATGACTCAAACCCTAGCATTTTGGTGATAACCGTAATTAGCAAAGAGGGAGTTGCACTCGTTCTGTCTCTCTCTCTCTCTCTCTCTCTCTCCGTCTGTGTGTGCTGTAGGTGCGGCAGGAACGTGGCGTGGATCCCTTTTAATTACTTGTGTCGTTTTTCTGGTAATGTTATCATTTCTGATTAGTCTTGTACACACGTCAATCCCCACACGGCGGTCGGTGTGAAAGGTGGGCATCGGTATTGTCGCGTAAATCGGGGCACGCAAAAAGCGACTAGTACGTTAAAATTTAAGAAACTTTTTTTTAATACTATTACCGTTTGTATTTCCAGTGTATTCATTCAAGTGTTTAGAGCAGTGGTCACCAACCCTGTTCCTGGAGATCTACCTTCCTGAAGACTCTAGCTCCAGCCATACTCGTGCCTACTTGACCATCTAACCATCGCCTTAAGAAGCTCTTGATCAGCCGTTAGGATTGTGGTTGGAGACGAAACCTGCAGGAAGGCAGATCTCCAGGAACAGGGTTCCTCCGGGTGACCGCTGGATTAATCTCATTACTTCCAGTCGGCTTCTGTGAATTCTCATGAATTTACTATTAGTGACGTCAGTGCTGGGAGACAGGACTACACAACGTAGAAACTGTGATGAATTATGGCACAATACGCTTTTCTGAGAGATGGTAAATGATCTGCACTTATATGGCGCTTTTTTTTTTTTTTTTTTTAAACCTTAGCGGTTCTAAACAGAACTTTACACTGGCTCTCATTCACGCGTGATCTCTCTCAAACCGATGAGAAGCGGATCATCCTGATGCGGCGCTCGTTTACTCCGTGTTAAAATTCTTGCAGATTTGTCATTAAAAAAAATCATGCCATTATATTATGGAGTCAAAAACTGTGTACTGATGGGTGATACGGCAAAAAATCCATACTGTAACGTGTATCGTAGAAACCTCGTTGTTTTTCTTTTCTTCGAGAATAGCGGTGTAATATTTTTGTCATATCGCCTACCCCCTGGTTAACGTAGCCACTGATCAGATATCGTGGCAACAAAGTACCAGGGAACCTCACTGTAAAGCCGGGATCGCACACCGCCGTCTTTTAAGTTTATTACCCGTCACTGGAAGGCCCGGTCCTCAACGTGAGCTCGAGGCGATACGGATATCTTTCAGTCTGTTAGCACGGCGACTTACCGTACGAGGGATCGGGGATGTGAGCTGCTAACGTTGTTGTTAATTACCGTGAGCGACTCGTGCCGTGACGTCGGCTGTCGCTGGTCGTGACGGTACTAAACTGGCGTCGCACCAGTTGCGGTTTACGATGTATCCGAGGACGGATACGACCGCGCTGTAGCCGTCTCGGCTTGCGAGAGGGCACATCTTACCGAGTAAAAATATCCTGAACGCGGGTGAATTCAAACAATACTTCTTTAGAGGTTTATTCGACGGCTTTGAAAACTGAGCAATCGGTAGTGATTAACAACTCCTTAATGGTCTTCTGATTGTTATATAACGATCTCGTGACGGGAAGATATCAGTTCAGTAACTTTACTCGAGATGTCTTCACTTGCTCAAGTACACACAGCCGGTTCACAGTTTCTCAGCTTTAAACACACCTGGGTGACGTCGTCTTTATTCGACAGCCTGTATTACCTGAAATCAGCCGTGTTTGGAAATAGACCAGATCATAAACATCGTCTGAGATCTGGATCAAGAACTATATCCCCCCCCCCCCAGCCCCGCTCCACATTCAACGCACGGGGGTTTCCCCCCTCAGAAAGCACTCGTTATATGGATAATTATGTTCCACTGTTTTATTAAACAGCTTCACTTTAAGGTCTTAATTAAGTGGCGGGTGTATTACCAGGAGACTCTATAAACAATGCGATGTGCACGGATGTGGGCAACATGCTGAACTGATGATACGAGCAGAACAACAAACCCAATTAAAGCGGAGGCTTAGGATGGAAGAGAGACACATTCATTTGCACTTCTGCGTAGCACAAGGAGAAACACAATCCCTCGTTTCTTTTTCTCTCTCTCTCTCTCTCTCTCTCTCTCTCTCTCGCTCGCTCTCTTTTTTTACTTTTTATATAACGCTCATAACAGATAAAGTCGTTTACCGGCTGCTTAGCAACTACACTACACCATGTAGAAGAGATGCCTCGTTGGATGAAGGGTAAAAAGAAGGGAAAAAAAAAGAGAAAGAAAACCACACACACACACACACACACACACACGCACGCACGCACACAGCGAGCCAAGCTGTCTTTTCAGCGGCCTGAGTGTCAGGTTGGCTGTGGTCTCTGTATTCATTAATAAATTTGAATTTTAAATGGGGCTTTGTGCCTTCTTCTCGTGGGTGTAAGGTCCTGGCCACCAGAATCTACTTTTCATGACCTCCAACTCACCAGACTTGAGGAAGCTTTTGGTTTGATCCACATCCTGACAAATATGCACACAATGGAAAGGTCAACGTAGCCATATTTTATCCATTTCTTTCCCCAAGACACATCAGCACAAAGCTTAATCAGACACTAAAGATATGTGCTCATTATAAAAAAAAAAAAAAAAAAAGAAGAGGAAAAAAACCCACCCACCCCTATGGAGACATTGTTAGGCAAGCTCTATAGACACACATAAGCAGGAGCGTCGGGTATTAATTACCAAATGTGCCCTGGAGACGTTTGCAATTTTTGCTGCGAAACAAACAGCACCCTCCTTGTTCAAACAGGGATAAAGATCTGACAGAGAGCGCGCAGACGAAAGAGAAAGAGAAGACCTGAAATGAGTGTAAATATTGAATCAGACATCGCAATTTGGACTTGTGTAAAAATGATAGCGGATGGGGAAATAAAAAGGGCCGGATTTGTTTTGCATGACAAAGGCTAGACAAATAGAAGCCCCAGAGCTGAGACAGGGGACGAGCGGTATCTGCTCTATAGCGCTTCCTGTTGCTGTTGGTAGGAAGTATAGCTGTAAGGTGGGGGAATGGAGACGTGTCCAGGGGATAGACCCTGTGTCCTAACGCAGGACGGTAGGCTATACAAATGATTTTCTTTTTCTTTTTTTAAATCCTACAGTACACTACTTACTTTTTGGAAAACAGGTACTACTAGTTACAAAGTCAAGACAAAGATATCAGATCTGCGATGAAAAAAAACCCCCCCCCATTCGTTTACATCTGACATTACGCACGCACGGTACACACGTACGCGCTCAGACGCACGGCTTGCCAACGAGCTGAAAACAATCCCGAAAGCGCAGTCTGTCAGAAGTGTGTCACAGGCTGCGGCTGAGCGTGGCATAGTAGCATTTCGAGTGATATCTGTACCAGAGCATGAGCTCATGAGCCGTGTAGTAGAGCGCTGTCAACAGCCGCCGGCCTGCCAAGTTTAATTTCCTGTTTATCTAACGCTGACTGGTACGAGCTGTGCTACAAATGACACGCAGAAAAAAACACAAATAAGTACAAAACGTGAGCATAGATACGCGCGCGCACACACACACACACGTGCGCGCTCACGTGTGGCATCCCATACGAGCCTGGTGTGGTCTTTGTGTAAAAACAGTAAACATATCGCAGGACGGACTGACGGAACTGTATTCCATACGTTATGAGCTTAGATAAAAGTGAAACTGCACTACCTGTAGTGCAGGCTGCTTCTCGCTGCTTTTGGTAGACTTGATGGCTCCACTTTGCTGCTGCTGCTGCTGCTGCTGCTGCTGCTGCTTAAGAAGGAGTTGCCTTGCAACCTGTAGAGCCTGAAACAGATTAAAAAGAAAAAAGAAAAAGTAGCCTTATAGCTTTCCATCGTACATATCTATATAAGCCACATAACAACGTGTTCTAGGCACCAAAGCAGCAACTGCACACAAACAGACCTTCTTACTCCTCATCCTGACTGCTTTGCTAACAAATTACATAGTTTCATTTTGTTGCACATGGAGAACAGTAACAAGCTGACAAAGCAAACAACAGTGGAAAGATGGAAAGAGAGAAAGAAAAAAAACACAAAGGGAACAAAATTGATAGTGAGCAGCGAGCAGGAACTATGTTCAGTTGAAACCACACACTTACAATAAACAACGATTCTGAACCTCTATTAGCAGCTGTTTAACTTCTATCTTTACTTCTGTCTCATTCCTTATTACTTTTTTCCTGGCCCCGGTTTATAAAACAAATAAAAAGGTTTATTGCCACTCCAAAGATCTGTTATAGGATGCGGCCTTCTGAGTGGAAAACAAAATACAGTCGAGTCACATGTTTATTGCTCTGGCTACTCCCTCCGCCCCCAACTCCCACCCCAGCAACAATAAATAATCAAACTTGCCATCCAGTATAAACAAAACACAGCGGCTGTGCTGGGAAGAGAGCGAGAGATAGAGAGAGAGAGAGAGAGAGAGAAAGAAAGAAAGAAAAAAAGGTGTTCTGGTCGAGGAAAAAAGCATTACTGATACCAAACAAAGCGAACGCCGCGTTCCCACAGTGTGTCTGGGGTAGATTCACACCTACACCAGAGCAACATCTGAGTAAATAACCAGCTTCATTCTTTCCATTATTCGCACACACACACACACACACACACACAGATGACTCCCACGATTAAACAAATAGTCGTTGGAATGGCCCAAAAGCCCTGAAACTGCACCTCTGGCACTGCTCAGCCTCTCTGGTGTGCTGTTTGTTAAGTTTTGTGTGTGTGTGTGTGTGTTCGAGTGCACAGACACATTTTTATGGCTTTTTTCAAGTAATAGTCACACTGGATATGGCAGTAAATCTCATGAAATGGTGCTTGTGCCGTACTAACTGTAGTGTAATGCGTAGCTTGGGAAATGATCTGTAATGAACGGCGACCGTCGGCTGGATGAGCGGAGGGCATCCGGGAAAACAAGTCCGTGGCTGTCAAACCGTACGGACGTCTCATCGTCTCAAAGAAAGACGCTCCGTGATCAAGAAAGATGCCGCCGATGTGTCCCACATCACGAATCTTTGAGTGACTCGCCTGGCATTCACACATCGCATTCGCTGCACGTGTAGAAGTGTCAACATTGGTGAGAAGAAAATCCTAGTAAGCATTAAATTTGGTAAAATTACTTTTACTACAAACTGCTCGGTATACCTACTGGTAAACTTCTCCTAGCTAGAGTAAGCACTACCGGAAGAAAATGCACATCGTGTCCTTTCCCCTTCAGTGAACTGGATTTTCCAGCGGGTGAATGTGATTTGTGTCTGCTCTGATCGTCGGTTTTCAGGTGCTTCCAGCATCCAGCGTTTTAGTCGTCGATTTTTAAGAAGGGCAAGAAAGAAAGGAGGGAAGGAAAAGAGTGACGGGGCGATGTTTATGCAGCCGGGAACAGAACGCCGAGGCTGGAGTGGGCACAGGCTCACCAAAACTGGACAGGTGAAGACTGGAAAAACATCACCTACTTTCGTTCTCCTGCAGCATGCAGACGGTAGGGTGACGGCAGCATGGATCTATGCACCCGACCTGCCTCGTGTCAACGGTCCAGGCTGGTGGAGGTGGTGCAATGGTGTGGGGAATGTTTTCATGGCACACATTCAGCCCCTTAATACCGACTGGACACTGTTTAAACGCCACAGCCTATCCGAGTGCTCTTGCTGACCAGGTGCATCACTTTAAGGCCACAATTTATAATTATAATAGCTCTTATAACAGCTACATCCATTATGAGAATGTCACAAAGCAAAAAAAATATAAAATATATGAACGTGACGATGAATGCCTCGACGGCCAGCTCAATCGGCAAGTTCTGCATTCAACAGAGCAGAACGTGTCCCGTGATCGCGTCGAATATCGACCAGGATCTCAAAGAAACGGTTTGCAACGTCTTGTCGGGGCGGCTGTGTCTCAGGTGGGAGGGCGGGTCGTCCACTAATCGTACGGTCGGCGGTTGGATTCCCGGCCTGTATGTATGCATGTATGTGTGTGTATCGTACAAATGTCTTTAGGTATTGTGACGCGATACTCTGGTCATATTGCCCACCCCTAGGAGCTGCTGTTTAATCAGAGTCTGGAGAAGCTCAATAAAGATGATGCTGAGGTGAGGCACTTGGCTGAGACACTCTGGCTGACACTTTGCTGTGTGTGTGTGTGTGTGATGAAATGATGAGGCAGGAATAAGACGACAAGCTACAGAGAGGCCACTGCACTGCTGCTCACTCTGACTGTCTGGACACACACACACACAAACACACACACACACACACACCACTCAAAAACAATAAATAGACGATACACACTCATAACCGCATTTGCATAGACGATACAGTGATATTACACCGAGGCCGCGCTGCACTGGAACATTCACCCGTGACTCATTCTACAGTAACAACACGGAAATAAACCACTCGAACCATTTCAAACAACCGATCAAAAACATCGAGAGCTTGTTTCCATTCTAGATTTTGCCACAATCTATATCAGGGAAGGGTTTTTGAAGGGGACAATCCCTTAAGGTCATGTTCACAACTCAAAAGATGAACAGCTCACTCAGCCACCCTCCACCCCCCCACCCCCCCCCCCACACACACATAAACTGACGGTAGTCATCTCTGAGGAAGCAGTATGACACTAAACTCCCCCACGGCAGTAAATGGGCTGAAACTCTCGATTTTAGCAGACGTGAGAGCATTCTATGAATATGACAAGACTTTTGATGATGGGATTCTCTACTTACTCCACTTAAGATACGTGCACTTGGGGTTTCGAATGATGTCACACGATAGGCGGAGGACTAAACTTGCGCTTCAAAGTCAAATTCGCTTCTTTCAGGGACGAGCGCTCTCTTTTATCCGTCCTTTCGTTTATATAATGCGGATGAAGCTCATCGATTTGATATATTCCCTGAGCGTTTTTTCTTTTTTTTCAAAAAAACATACAAGTCCACTCTTGCACTAAAAGACGATCCTGATTGGCAGTGTGATTCAGTCCAAGACGTGCTTTATCTGTGTCCAGAAAACTCAGGCTCTTTACATGCTGGAACACATAGTACTTGATGCATAGATGACAAATTACCACATAGGCACATCCACTTCTTAGTCACTTCTGGGAAGTGAGCTGCCTTTTTTTTTTTTTTGACACGTAAATGCTTTTGCGTACGATTTGTACACTTTGCTTGAAGCGAGAGTAGAGGAACAAGGATATTCGAGTCAACAGGATGCAAGATGGGCTGCAGGCACGTAAAGATTAGGACAGAAGGTACTTTGGTGACTCTGGGTTGTTGTTTTTTTTTCTTTCTTTTCTTTAATTGCGTCACTAAGACTGTCAGCACAGAGACTTGATCGCTCAGAGACTGCATGAGCACGCACTGTTAACCAAAAAGAAGCTCCACTAACCACAAGAATTTGGTTCACCGACTACTAAAAGAACATTTCTTTTCAGGCCATGAGGCTGCACGTACACATCCGTACTAACAATTTACCGGTTTAGAAAACAGTAAAGCCAGGTTTACGCCGTGCGATTTCGGTGTGTTGCAGGGGCCTTTCTTTAAGGTGGAACGATGAGGACAAGAATTTCTCTGTCCATTTCGCCCTCGCCGCTAACATATTTGTAGCTACCCCGTGTGTTTCATGTTATCCTAGGCTGTCCTCTTATTGGTGGCTTTTAGATGGGCGTCGTAGCAGTAATCGCACTTGTACGCTAATGGGCTGGTGAACACGACATGTGGGCGCATGGGGGCTTAGTGGTTAGCACGGTCGCCTCACACCTCCAGGGTCAGGGGTTCGATTACACCGTGACCCTGTGTGTGTGGAGTCTGCATGTTCTCCCTGTGCTGCGGGGGTTTCCTCCGGGTACTCCGGTTTCCTCCCCCAGTCCAAACACATGCATGGTAGGATGATTGGTGTGTCCAAAGTGTCCGTAGTGTATTAATGGGTGTGTACGTGTGTATGTGATTGTGCCCTGCGACGGTGTCCAGGGTGTACCCCGCCTTGTGCCCGATGCTCCCTGGGATAGGCTCCAGGTTCCCCGTGACCCTGAAAAGGATAAAGCGGTATAGAAGATGGATGGATTTTTGTCTGTATCGGTGAAACTGAGTAGTGTAAAGCAGACGTTGGAGGAAAAGGCGATTGAAGGAATATAATACGGAGACGAACCGACTTCAAGGCGAGACACCTGAGAGGACGGATGTCTGGGGTGAAGTTTGTTGTCTAGTTTGTCGTTTAACTCTGTTCACTAGCAGAGTGCAAACGTAGCGCTAAAGTAATCTTACTGCAATCCAATCTCTCACACACACACTTTCTCTCGTTTTGTCTACAATCCATGCCCTTTTGATCCAGCATTCAAAGGTAGCAGTGGGTTTGATAGAAGTGCTAGGCTAAAAGCAGTTCCAACCGTTAGCGTGACAAACTGCCAAGCGATGACGTGCTGGAGCGTCTGAAGGCACGTTTAAAGCCGAGGAGCACTGTGTTTTGTCTGGGGAGAGACGTACAAGGAGGAACTGATCAGACACGAAAGCGGTGCAGAGGTCGATAACGCTAACAGATGACCCGGTTGCTCATAAACAGCGAGCGGGTCTTCCTACGGGAAACAACTAACTCTCAAATACATACTGAGGACGTTATAGGATTATAAAACTCATGAAAATGCTTCGTTAAAGTTAGATAATCTTTTACTGTGCAAGTGCTGTTGTTATGATACTGTGCTGTAAAAAAGAGAGGAAGGCAACGTGTGTCTTGAGAATCCTTCATTAAAATTCCTGGTTAGGATGCTTTATACCAGGGCCACAGTCTCTCTCTCTCTCTCTCTCTCATACACACACACGGATCCCTCCAGGTACTATTGATTATATAAACAGCCTTAAGGATGTCACAAAGCCTAGTCTTGTCACTAACAAAGACAACACAATTTGCTATTCTAGTCATTCACGAGCTCTCTTTTTTATTTCGTCTTAAACGGGCACCTCCCATCCCACACACCATTCCCTCTTCTGTGTTAACGGCTTTGCCTTTAATGCACATGGCTTTATCGGTGTCAGCTTTTCACATCGTATTAGCGAGAAGAATCGGCACAGGAGCTTTAGCAACTTGTGTCCAAGGGCACCAGTGATAATGCCGCGAGAGAACTGAGTGCTAGATGTCTTTACATGCGCCGTGTGGATTATTTACAGGTTTTAGGGTTCCCTGCTGTCTAAGCCGTGCTCCATCAACTCCGCAAATCCGGTGGGAGAGCAGCTGGGGGGGGGAGTCACTTAGCTTACACCCTTCTCCCGTACCGTTCCTTCCTGATCGTCCAGTCATGGTTTTTCAATGATAGTGACCTAGACAAATAAATATAAAACACCCCTGAATGACGGACACTCTGATCTGAAATGAGCAACATGTTGAGGCACTGCAGAATGACGACAGAGATTACAGCTACAGTGCTTAATGAGCAAGGTGAAACCTTGAAGTAGAAACCTGTAAGTGGTATTAGTGAGGACAGGAGGGGGCGCTCACCCCACCCCTGTGGCGTGGGTCCTAATGCCCCAGTGTAGTGATGGGGACACTATACTGTAAAAACAGCATGGTCTTTGGGATGAGACGTTAAACCGAGGTCCCGACTCTCTGTGGTGGTTAAAAATCCCAGGACCTTTCGTAAAAGAGTACGGGTATAACCCCGGTGTCCTGGCGAAATTCCCGCATTGGCCCTTATCTATCATCGCCCCTAGTAATCCACATCTCTGAACTGGCTACATCACTCTCGTCTCCTCTCCACCGGTAGGGTGTGTGCTAGGCGTTCTGGAGCACTATGGCTGCCGTCATGTCGTCCAGGTGGATGCTACACACTGCTGGTGCTTGAGGAGACCCCCCCCCCCCCCCCACACACACACACACACACACACACTGTAAAGCGCTCTGAGTGCCTAGAAAAGCCTTATAGAAACCTAAGGAATTAGTTAGTAAAATATTAGTGTGTTACATCAAAGCGTCTTTGTCTCTGCTTCTATTCACTCTCCTCTCCATGTCAGCAAAGCCCTTGAACGTGAAATGGATTCAAACTAATTCAGGGCCTAATTACAGCGAGATGTGCAACACACGTGAAACCAGATCCCCGTGGCCATGTTGGAGCAAAGAAATTGTTTACACGGTGGCACAACGTGTACAAGGCTCTCAGACCCTGTGCAGAGAACGCACAGTGTTTAATGAAACCGCGCTCCCAACGACCGTCGACGTCCTCTGCATTTACAGTTTAGCATCATCGACTCATCAATTTAATCGCTTCACACAAGCGGGTGTGTTACAAGAGGGTAAACACGGATCTCTCTAATCCTGTAGGGTTCTAAGACCTCCCTAGTCTGGGCGACCGTACTTGGAGTTTCACTCTGCCGAACGGCGGCCGGATTTGCATTTGAACCGGTGTGTGTACAAACGGCATAATGAAGCCTCTCAGATGATTGGTGCTCGATACATACACGTGCTGAATTTCGTTAGCCATGTTTTCTATGAGCTGACCCGAGGCGCGTGTGGAGATCAATACATGCATGAATTAATACAGAAAGAAAAAAAAAAGACAAAAGTACAAGAAATGTATAAGGGGCAGTGGTGGCTTGGCGGTTGAGGCTCTGGGTTACTGATCGGAAGGTCGGGGTTTCGAGCCCCCAGCACTGCCAAGCTGCCGCTGTTGAGCCCTTGAGCAAGGCCCTTAACCGTCTCTGCTCCAGGGGGCGCTGTATCATGGCTGACCCTGCGCTCTGACCCCAGCTTCCTGACATGCTGGGGTATGTGAAGAACAGAATTTCACTGTGTATGTGATCAATAGACTCATTATCATTATAACTGATATAGCAGTATTCCGTAAGGAGGCGTGCATTTAACATTTATGGAAGGAGTCTCGAGTGTTGATGCTGAAGGTCACATGACAGGTTAGCCTGTTTGTTTTTTTGTCTTGTCTTGTGGACGTTCCACATCATTAAATGTAACTATGAATGATTAAAAAGCATGACGTTCCACTGATTAATATATATATATACATATATATATAGTAATAGTTGGCAAATTGCTGAAACTCCAAGATGTATGATTATTGGACACGTTCAGGCTCGTACCGCATCACACCGCTACGTCATTCATTATTCCCCCCAGAGCAACACAGTCCGTAAAGTGCATTAAAAATAAAAATCAAATCTGCATTATGATGCAGTGTTTCTTACTTTGCCCGCCCCCCCACTGTAAACCTTTTCTTGTCACGTCTTCAAACTCGAACAAAATCCTAATAGTATTCTATCCGTTGTGTTTGCTCACTAGTTTGAGTGTATAAATAACTTGCAAACCTCCATCATACTCTTATTCGCTCTATTCCTGCTTCTAAGTCACTTAACGAACAGATCTACTTACACTAGAGCTCCACTTTAATAAAGGACTCGTGTGAGGTAGTAGCCCGGTAGGACTGAAACCTGTAAATATGGCAGTACGTGTACACAGTAATAGATGTCGCTTGTTCAGTTAGAGTCATTTTAATTGAAATGTACACAAGTCAGAGAATCTTTGTGGGACAGTGAGGATCATAGTAAGCCGTAAGCAGTGACGATCATAGCTATTTGTGTTAATTGAAGACCCCCCCCCCCCTTCCCTCCTCCTCCTTTCTGCTCATTTTCACATCGAACTGTTATCTGCAATGCAAAACAGGGCCGGTCAGATTTTCTCTAAGTATATAATTAATGCTGTTTCTAAAAAGCCCTCTTCACATGGAAAACAGGCGCTCGTGCTGAAACCCCACGAATTACGGGCTCGCGGAAAAACCGCTCTCCATCCACTGTTTAGACTTCCAAAACTAATTCATGTAGAATACATAAATCAATGGCTTATACCCACTCCAGACCATTACACCACCTTCTCTAAGCTGCACTTTTCAACTGATCTATTAATATTTATGACAACACCAAACATTTCAAATTGCTACGTTTAAACAGTATAAAGTTCAGTGCGCAATTACATAAGCTGTGAGCCGACTTCGGTTAAAAACAGACATTTCCCTAAATAGCAGGCGATATTCAGACCTGACAAATGGTTTTCCCTAGGAGGAAAAAGGGAAGAAGAAAAAAAGCACGATCCAAACGTGATAATGATGCCGAGCGAGAGAGAGAGAGAGAGAGAGAGAGAGAGAGAGGTGGTGTAAAAGACTGAGCCAGTATGTGTTTGTGTATGTGACGGTGCAGGCTTTGGAGTGAAGTTGCTGATAGCGGATAGCTTAATAATGTGCACAGAGTAAAGGAGGACTAAACAGGGTACTGCGCTGTGCCTGGTACGGATACGTGACCCTGGGAGGTCAAAGGTCGGCTCAGCTATGCAGCTTCTCTGGTTAGATTCCATGCCACTGCCTAACAACAGATGGCTAAAAACAGAGGAGCTTCTTTTCACATGGCTGGATGTTAAGTACACACACACACACACACACACACACACACACACGCGCGCTCACAAGGCAAGTCGCGGCATTTACCAGCAGACACACACGCACACATGCCACTGCATCCACTAACTCACTCTAGCCTTCTAATAAATGAGCCGAGCTGTTTTCCTCGTGCACCTACGTCTTGTCTGCCTGAGGCGTTATTGAATCGGGATGATGTTTATTAATCCTTTACTGGGCTGTTAAGGCGTAAACACCCTCACAGCGTACCGACGGCGGCATATTGCCTCGCTCGCCCCGGCCCGCTCTTCCACGTCAATTACGCCTCTCGACTTTCAGAAGCGCGGCCTGATGAATCGTCCGTAAAATCCATTCGCGTTAATACTCCATTGCGCATCTGCCGCTGACTGTAATTAAAGAAGTAAATGACTCATAAGAAAGGATGCATTAGCTGCAGGGAAGGGAGGGGAAAAAAATTACGATAAAAAAAATAAAATAAATAAAATACAGGAGGATACAGACGAGGCCGGCACGGGCCAAGCCATACTGTTAGGAACGGGAGTTTTCTCGTTGGACTGATCGTGTTTGCATATCAGTGACACCGCCATGTCTGCTCTGGAATGTTCTTTAACTGCTGTAATGAGTTTGTACAGTGGTAGCTATTTAGGGAGACGGCGACATATGAAGCCAAACACGGTTAGAGGAACAGCAGGGGAAGGTGTGGAAAGAATGACAGAAAAGAGAGAATGGGGCAAATGGTGTTAAAGGAAGAACAAAGAGATGACGCGGAGAACAATGCACGTGGATGATCGATGCTTACACACGATGCCGTGTGTTCTCCATGCGCGCGCACACACATTTCACTGCCCTTACTTTTTCCTTCCGAACTTATGCTGCCTGGGGATCCTCACTATTGTGCATCGTGCCAATTTCCGTCGACTAGCTTAAACCGCGCAGGTTTGCCAACTGAGCTGAGTGTTCGGATGAAGCTCAGGATAGAAAGGGGGGAAAACTCTCTTTTATTGGTATTGCATCTTTGTTTGAAGAGTTGCGTCAGATTTCTTTGGTGAGAACAAAACGTTTTTTTTTTTTTTTTCGTTTTTTTTTCCCCCTCCCTCTCTTAACCAAACATGAAGAAAAGAGTAAAGCGAAAAGATCATTAGGTATAAAACATTTTTCTCTCCCCCCCGCCCCCCCCCCCCACGCATGGAGTCATGTCTCGGCTCTTAGTCAATACTCGCGATGAAAGCCAAGTTGTGGGAAGCTTTTGTAAACATGGCACATTCTTTCATTGGAGTAATGCTCAGTGTAGTAACAATGAGACGCGAGCAACTCCTACCACATATGGCATGGACAAAACTTATTTGCTAGCCTACTGGGCGAGTAAAAACCCCCAGTGCGACCCCCAGTCCCATGTTTTGGAAGCTTAACATGCTGCAATGTAAATATTGTGTTAACAAACTAGTTAAGCACAGTAATACAGAGTAAGCTAAACCAAGAAATATGGAACTCCCTGGTGAGAGGACGAGTGTGTAGTTTCCGATGTAGCACGTAATGGTTGCGCCATCGACCAAAAGGCGCTGGCTTGCACGGCATGTAAAAGATAATATTTGAGCATGAATAAGTTGTGTGAAGTGACTGCATGCTGTGAAGGCTAATATGAGCACTTTATTTGGTCACATACTGTAGGACTGAGCGAGATATATATATATATATATATAAAATCGATATCCTTCTTATATATTTCTCCTTATATATTTCTGAGATGTCGGTATGACAATTTTTTTTTTTTCTTACGTTTTTAATGATTACAAATTGAGTAAACAAAAAGTTTTTTTGGATTATTTTACTACTGTTTTTGCAGACAATTTGTTAGCTAAATTATATATCGTGATGCACATGGTGTATCGTAGGAATGTCCTCAAGTATCGTGGTTATATTTTATATATACGTATATATTTTTTTCACATTTCTATTTTTGTCATGTCGCCCAGACATACCTGTTCCTGATTCAGAAATGACTGTGTGCCATCTGTGCATGCTAATTTATCCAACTTCCAAAGTCAAACTTTTATCGGTTTCTATCATCGGCTAGATGGCGGCTTGGAACGTGCGGCGTGTGTAGTGCAGCCGGTCGGTGGTGCGATTCGGGAGCGCGTGATACCTACCGGATTGAAATGCTTAGTTTACGTACGTGGACCAAATCCGATTCCGTTTTTATTACTTTCGTTTTACCGACGTCCGTGAAGAGAAGGGTTTACTTTCTTTCGCTGCCGACGAGGGATGCAAAACCTGACGTGATCTGCTTAGCGACGCGTCCGCTCCTGCACACGGCTTAAAGACTCGTATAGAGGACTCCACGTTCGACACTGCCTTACTCGCCGATTTGAGCGCCGCGAGGCTGCGGTCTGGAGCGAACTCTTAAAATGTCTGAAAAGCAAATGATGACGATCAGTCTTCTCAGAACACCACCTGTTACGCAGAAACACCAAAACACACACACACACACACACACACACACACACACACTGTATCCAATTCATCATCGGAGCGATCTTCAAAGTATGTTTCATGGACCAATCCACTGGCGTTCATCATCCACCTTGCTCAAACACGTGAATGTGTGTGTGTGTGTGTGTGTGTGTGTGTGTGTGTGTGCGCGCTGTGTTTGGAAGACGGACAGTCATTCCGCTGGGATCCCTATGACATTAGACATTAGCTGCGAGAGAATATAGAGAATATCTCGATATGTCACAGCCAGAGCGATTGGCTACGGTTTGGGATTGAGTTGCAGGGAGAGAGGCTGCTCCATGGGAATAACAACTTCTGCTCAAGTCATTCCAACCTGGGTAATGTGATCCTGTACACACACACACACACACACACACACACACAAAGAGAGACAGAGAGAGAGAGAGAGAGAGAGAGAGAGAGAGAGGAGATTGCTTTTGTCTTAAACCAGACTAATATCTAACTATATGATGGACAAAGGTTTCCCTTTCCTCTCACTGAGGGAAAAAAAAGGACAAAAAGAAACAAATATTGTTCTCCACAGTACCAGCTGGTGTAAACAACACCCCGTATCAGGGAAAAAAGAAAAAAGAAAAACCTCTGGATTTTCCATTCTGCCAACATAATCAGTGTGTAGAATGAGGAGGGCTTGCTGGTGGGATCAGACACCTCCAATCTGCGCTGTGATGCTCGACGACGCCTCCTCCGGAGCTGCAGGCCTCAATAAACGTCAGCGCAAAATTACGTGGCGGATCTTACAGGCCTTAAAGGAACGTGGGATGAAAATATTAAACACTGCCGAGTGGTGTGGCGAATTACGGGGGAGCGCTGGTAGTTTGATTTTCCCCTGCTTAATGATGAATGTGTCTCTTACAAAGTACTTGGGGTTGTTAGCAAAACGTAAAGCGACTTTGTCATGTGTTAACTTTAATGCCGCGTGTCGTATATGATTACATTATACAGGTGCTGCACGTAACAGCATTACAGTCGATCGATGCAAAAGCACGCCTTCGTTCGTCCGGTCGCTCTCTCTTTCAAACTCTCTCCTCCGTCTTCCTCTGTCTTTCTCTCGCTCACACTCACACACCATTTACCCTCTCATCGCCCTTCTCTCTAGACCAGAAAAAGAGCCACGGTGAATGAGACAAACATAAAGTGAGGAGGCAGCCGGAAATAGCATTGCTCCGAACAACAAGCGCAGCAGAAAGCAAGGGCACAGCATCTATGGAGCGGAGAGAAGGCAAAATGACAGACTGCTGTTCACCTCCATTAGCCGCTGGGAGAGAGGGAGAGAGAGAGAGAGAGAGAGAGAGAGAGAGAGAGAGAGAGACGGAGAGAGAGAGGGGGAAAAGAAGCATCCAGGAGCATACGACCTGTGAAAGAATCGGAGAGATCTCTTTAAATCCGGCCAGGGCCGTTGCCGCATTAATTCTAGGGGAACTATAATCTCTCAAGCAAATCAAATTACTCTCATTAACTGGCCAAGAAAACGGCCTCAGTAATAAGTGTGTGTAAAAAAAAAAGTATTTATTACCAATAATCACCCGTTTAAAATGAAGCAACGCAGCCGAAGGGTTTTTATTTTTTTGCTGATTAAGGGTAAAAATGAGAAACAGGAAAGGGCGTTTGCGCACACACACACACACACACACACACACACACACACACACAATGAGGAGAGTCTGAGCAAGGATGACGCAGTGATTAAGGTTAAAAGAATAGCGGCCGTATACGCTTTAAGGACGTTTTTGTGCAGGCGAGCGTAGCGCAACTAAAGCGCGGAGAGCCAATCTCCTGTCTAGTTAACACAGCAGAAATGTGACATTCTCCTTTTTAATAACGCTCGGCGGCATCTAGGGGTAATTTCCTTAAAAATAAAACCAATTAATTACATCAGAAATGTTAATGGAAAAATATATCAAAGGAGAGATAAATAGGATTCGGCGCCATAAAATCAATTAATAGGAGAGGTCAGCGTCTCATTCATTTGTGAGATTAACATAATTACCTATTTTTCTTTTCCTCATTTACTGCTCCGTTCATTTGGGACCACGGCGCTGTCCCCCTTTCCCGATGGAACAAACAGAGCGAGAGAGCGAGAGAGAGAGAGAGAGAGAGAGGCGAGCTGGTCTAAATTAAACATCTCCATCCATACTGAACGTGCACATTAACACTATGGACACACAGTAATTACATTTCTTACTGCATACTGTTCGACGGTAAATTATTTTAATTTAGCATTGAAGGCTACCTCTTTACGCGCGGGTCCGGTACGGAGAACCTGATTTACTAACGTACTGATTTAAACTGCTTTGCTAGAGCGTAGATTGTGATCGGTCAAAATGCATGAACAATAATTGAAAAAATTTACAATAATGATACGTGTGATAATAATACGATACGTAAACAAAGTGGCAAAGATGATCAGACTAACAGAAGTAAACATGAATGGGTTTATTATGCACTTATTACTAATAGTAAAATGCGGGAGCTGACTTCCAAAAGATAAAAATATATCAATATAAGTTGTTGTTTTTTTTAGGCAGCTACATAGCGAACGATGGAAATCTCATTATGTTGGATGTTTGTGGAAACAGCGCCACCGGTGGTTGTAGGAAAAGCGCACGGAATGGTACGGAGAAGAGAGATCGGGCTGATTTTTTTCTAGCTCAGACTGTAGGTTCGGGCAGCTTTATCGGTGACAGACGTGTCGAAGTGATTCGCACAGAGCGAAACACCACCTTGGTCTGACTGGTCACGTCCGCGACACGTCATCGGTAGCGATTACAGGAGGCACCGTGTGAAAAACGGTCGTGGGATTAAGGCGTGATTCATTCGATCACCCTTTCTTCCCTCAAATGAATTTGGAAGCAGATAACCAGACTGAACACTTATCTAATCAAAGTGCAAATTACACACACCAAAAAAAAAAAAAAAAAAGAAGTCTGTTATCGTTTTGTGGTTTGATTCTCCAGACGGGCATATTTATTATTCGGAAGGGACACGTTACGACTTGTTTAACTCTTGAACGCAGCTGCCTAGCTGTCTTTAAGAGTGTGCGTAATAACCTGCCCTATTATCACTGCTATTATGCCATCGATGACACCCTGGGATACAATGCAAATGTTTAGATATTGATCGAGTTTAGCCTCCCATCTAAAACCATCACTAGCTGCAAAAAAAAAAAAAAAAAAAAGGATTAACAAGTTGCCTGTGTGATAACTTCTTCAAAATAATGAACTAATGTTGCTCTGTGAGTACTGTAGAAACGCTGATCCGCATATTTATTTGAAGTCGCTGTTTATTCGTGCATCTCGTTTGTAAACCGTGACGAGAACACCACTGTACACCCCGAGTCTAACCTCAGCGAGAAACCCGACGGTGACCGCGGGCAGAGTGGTGGTTTTCCAGAGGCTCGATTACGTGAAAGAACTCTTAGCTACACGAGTAAGGAAAGAGCGTGCGGAGTCTTCGCTCGAATGGAAACAAGCGGCCGATTGTTTTTTTCTTCTCCCCCCCGATGATAAATGACTGCGAGCCGTCGAGGTGTTTAGAGATTAACGAGCGAGTTAGAGTGTTTAACACACAACAGCTACTTCAGTGAGACCCGATGCTGAGGATCACGTAAACACTTTATAAATACTGGGCTAGGAGGATAATTATTTTGATTGTGGGCTCTCGGGACACTCCCCCGCTTTAACATCTGTTTGAAATATGGGCTGGTGTGTGCGTGAGGTTGAGCGTGTGTATGTGTTTCTAACTCTCCAAAAAAAAAAAAAAAAAAAAAGCATGTCTGTGTGTAAACTTTCTCTGCATTTCTTCCCCTTTTCTCTGTATCTCTCTCGCTCTCTCTGAACTCCACCTGGCATCACGAAGGAGGTGGAGTCTGTCGGGAGACACAGCAGCAGGGGATCGTGGGATAGCTGGAGGCCTGCTGTCGAGGACTAAGGCAGTGCTACTGGGTAAAATGTAAAATGCTACTAGGATGAGGGCAGCTCCACTCGTTCACGCTGTTATTCCACTGAAGAACACTTTGGCCGAAAATATTGAATGTGAAGGATTTCTTTTTCCGCTGAGCCTAGCCTGTTAACGTTTTTGTCACGACCATACAAGATAACAGCTAATAAAGTGCAACTGGTTTTCCACCAGCGTCTCTATTTTATCCGCAAGCCTGGCTTGTAGACCTGCATACTTATCCCCTCTGTCCTCGATTCCAGCACCAGGACTAAGACGAGAGGAGCAGACACTCCTCCGTTAGAACCACAGGGCCACATGACGATCAGTTAACGCGACCTGCTTCCGAAAGCACGTCGGAAAAGTCTTTAACGCAAAGGACGAAAATGTTTAGCGGAGATGCTTGTGAGACATATTACAGTCAGTGCGTTTACGTGGGCAGCGATAATCCCATATGAACCCGATCAAGACGATACTCGGATTAAGAAACTAGCGTGTAAACAGCGATTATCGATGACCTTAATCTGATTAAAGTCACACTCGAAGTAAACACAGACGGAATTAAGACGTGTGGAGTATTCCTGTTTTAGTCGCGTTATGGACGTGCGTTACAGACACGTACACACCTTAATCACGCTGTTAACGTCGTGTGAGAGTTTTCACCACATTGTGAGACAGGACACGTACACACACGGCAGCGCTCGACCGTCTGACGCCAAACAAGAGAGCACGGCTGCGTCCCAAACCGCGTTCTTACCTACTATATAGTGGGCGAAAGACACAAATACATAGTAAGTACGCGGTTTGGGACGCGGCCCACGGCTTTAAGCAGTCGTCTATTTGCACGTACAGCACGACAAATAATTAACCGCACTTGAAACTTTGGTTAAATTAAAAATAAATACACTCAAAACTGTATACGGTCCGATAACGAAGGCCGACTGTATGCCGATACGTGAGATTCTGGAGGGAACGTCGGACGGCGTGGCGCGGTGACGTGATGACGTGTGCCGCTAATCCATCTATGTTCTGTAACATGTGAAACGGGAACATGACAGGAGTATTCTAAAAGCCACTCAAACACCTTAATCATATTAATAATTAGATTATTGCTGTCCATGTAAACGTAGTCAGAGACTCACGTAAATCATCTGCAAATGCTTGGGGTTTTTTTTTTTTTGCGGCTGTCGAAACACAAAGCAAGTTGTTTCGGATAAGTTGAGAGTGAGGGGAAATCGTTCAAAAGAGAAAGAGATGCTGAGCATCTCTCATGGACGAGCAGGGTGTAACGCAGGCAGACATATCCGTGGCATATGTAAGCGCCTCTGGACAGTACCATAAACAGTGCAAAAAAGCGGCCCTAGTGTGTGTAGAGTGCACACCGGCGATTGGGTCAAACGCATATAAATCACCTAAAATGAGTTATTAACGAGTTTAACCTATTAACCTTCGACGCAGCTGCTTACTCAGGAGTGAGCTTTCCATCTAGCAAACTGCGATTTCAAATGAAAATAAACACTCAAATATGGCACTGTAATGTTCATGCTTCCCTACGCTGTGAAAGATGTCGTCACGTCTGGCCGAGCTGGGATCGCTGGAGCGTGGATGAAAAATAATTACGATATATTCTTTAGCGACGGGAAACGAAATGAAACGGGTGATGACGTTCCAGGAGCGCGTTTTCATATCCGAGTGTACCCGTGTCAAATGACACAGCACGTGTGGTGTGGTACGGTCTCTAGCGCGCCATGGACGATTTCTCTGGGATTTTGCGAGTTTGCGATCGCGGAAATGAACGCAAAATGAAGCAAACTCTGCGACGTCCGGAAGAGCTTCCGACGGTACTAAACTCCTGCAGATTTTCCGCAGGTTTGGCCCGAGACGCGTCATGCGACGTCGTCGTGACGAGCATTCGGCCAGGACGCTCTTCGAGTCACGTGTATCGAACATGAGGACAGCTGAAAGGTAACATTCAAGTCGATTCAGTTTGATTTGTGTAGCGCTTTTAACGATGGACATCGTCTCAAGGAAGCTTTACAGAAACATATAAACACAGGATGGAGATGTTAAGCGTGTGAATTTATCCCTATTGAGTGAGGCGGTGGCGACGGTGGTGAGGAAAAACTCCCTGAGATGATCTGAGGGAGAAACCTTGAGAGGAACCGGACTCAGAAGGGAACCCGTCCTCATCTGGGTCACGACGCATAGTGTGAAAGTAAAAGAAAGTTCGTTATGGGTGTTTTTTTTTTTTTTTTACCAACAAACATCACTGCGACAGTCCGTGCGAACAATTCCGTTTTCTCCGCGAAGTCCTGACGAGGATGTCATATAAAGTATGCACGTGTTGGCAGCGTATTATTTTACAGTACCTTGTGTGTGCCTCACGTAGGTCCGGCGGTAGTAAGGATGTGAACTAGTGCTATGTGAGTCAGCACAATCTTCTCATTATACACGTGCACACACTTCATTTCCCCGTTCCGCTCGCTCCCCGTAAAGTGGGATCACGCCCCGCTGCGTGGCAGGGTCCCGGGCTGGCGCTTGGTGACTGATCAGAGAGAGTCGCACACCGTGCTGTTTACTGACGTTCTTTATCTTGTTCTTTAACAGGCGGAATCGATCAATCCCTGCGCGGCTGCGACCGCACGGCTTCGCCATTCCAGGCACGGCTCGGCTCGCGTGCTCCGGCTCAGCCACCGCCCGGAGTTACCCGAGCCAAATTGGATCAACGAGCTCCGGTTCCCCCGTACTGCCGCAATCCGAGATGAAGATCATATTAGAGGGAAGGGAGCAAAGTGAACAAAGAAAGAGAGAGAGAGAGAGAGAGAGAGGGAGATAGCGACTTGGCATGTACTTGCATCATTGTACTGAAGTCGACGTGCACCGTTTTGGAGCGCCGTTTGTGCCTTTGCATCGACGTTAAAGCCGGGAGACCGCCTAGTGCCTAGTTTAACCGCCTAGTGGATGTGCAGTCAGCTGACTCAGAACATCCAGGCTACGGAAAGATGAATGAAAACACAAAATGAGAAGCCGAACGCAGACAGGTCTTAGTTCCTATGTCCTAATTTACAAAACCAAAATATCCTACTGCCTGTCATAAAACCCAATAAACAGGATCATAAAAAATCAGAAAGGGCTAATGAGCAGACACATCCACGGGGCAGGCAAATTCACTGATCTAGCGTATGCATTATTACAAACCAATTAAGCAGACGTTTCTGCTTAATACACAGACTTCTCCTTTTCGAACGAGCCTTATAAAAACTGCAAAGTTTTAAAAGGCTAATCATTTGCATTTACCCATTGAAAGAGAATAAATACGGCAGTGCTCCCACAGACTGCTTATTCTTATGCGCTGATGGTCGTAGGATAGATTTGAAGAACAAACCTTGACTAGCTTTGCCGTTATTTTTTTTATTATTTTTTTTTTTTTTGCAGTTGCCCTACAGATATTTTACATTATTCAATCAAAAATACCATCTTTCTGATTCCAACTTTCTTTTTTATATAGTTTAATGTTTAATAGGGGCCCGTGGCTATCTATGAGAGCAATTATTAGATATCCGCAGAGAGAAATTGAAAAATTAATCATACGCTCGGCTTTGCTCTCGCGCCGGTACGTGGGAAATGGCTGCTGCTGCTCACTTTCACGCGTGACCCGCGCTACGCAGGGTCGGGGGCTGCGGAAAACAACCGCGTTGATATCACAATTAAGAGATTATTTACTTCTGTGGCCCTTCGTGACGGTAACCTGCCGAGGCTACGCCCGCCCTCGATCGCACGGCGACGATATCGATGTGGGAAGATGAACCACGACATCCGAACGATGACAGAATATAGAGATATTAAAGCAAGTCCTGTTGAGATGTGAAGGCTTTAGGGAAATTACCAACATACTTCTCCTGCTCCTTTCTACATCACTCACACACACACACACACATACGCAATACCTTACTTACATAGTCTACACAGAGCTACGAAACAAGACAGGAAGCTGACATTTGCATTGAATGCACACAAAAAAAAAAAAAACAACGCACACATGCGACAGCTGCTGCCGAGCCTGGCAAAAACATGTAAGCATATGCGGTGTAAATATTCATAAAGCTACGGCGTTTGCGTTTTGCTTTTTTGGCTTTTTGCCCCGGTGATCATGCTATGCTGTGTCGAAGTTGTGCTTGAACAACATGCTCGGAGCCTGAACACGAGAAAAGCTAGGTATAACGCGTATTATAATAATAATAATAATAATAATAATAAAAATGATAATGATGATGATGAGCAGGCTGAAGATTGTGGGAGTTGAAGTACAGTCAGTTTCTCGGAACTCGAGATGGATAATATTAGAAGTGTGTGCAGTGAGCTGGGACTGGGCGACGTGACGGTACAGTACGGAGATTTCCTGTGACATTTTTATTTATTTATCTGATCCTAATCTAAACTGCAACGTTTTTACGGGATATTTTTAATTACATTACGGCATTTGGCCGACGCCCTGATCCACAGCGACATACGGTTCTCTCATTTACACAGCTGAGCAGTTGAGGGTTAAGGGCCTTGCTCAAGGGCCCGGCAGTGTCAGTGCTGAGATTTGAACTCGCAACCTTCTGATCAGTAGCGTGACGTCTTAACCGACGAGCTACCCCCTTCCCTGTGTCTCCAATTTAAGACTTGATGTTTCTGTACACATTCTACAGATAAGCATCATTCGACTTTGTGGGGTTTTTTTGCTTGCAAACCTGTGGAAATGCTTGCTCGCATCGGATTTTGGTCACATCGCCCACTCCTACTGAGATCTACACCGACCAACTAGGTTATATCAAAAGATCGGATCCGAACGCTGATTTTTCGTCACGGCATCCGACGTCACCCTGCCGTGCCTGTTAATCTTAATGCCACATTTCGACCTTTTCCTTCCTCGACACTCGTACGTTTCGGGCTGGTCTTAGACGATCATGTACTCAGATGACCCAGTAGTGTGCGGAGTGTAAAATCATTTCGATCTTAACAACCGCGTCCTACTCGCAAGCCGGTCGAGGTATCCCGGGGTTCGATATTTAAGACTCGACATCCTGTGGAGTCAGAGAAAGTAGTTATCTCCTGTCCCAATCAACTGTGTCATGACTCACTCTCGACATGAAAGAACGATCATCGATGGCAGCTGAGCTAAAGTGTCACCCAGTGTTTATTTTGAGTGTGTTCGCAAGAGTTTTTTTTCCCCTCGGGTTTCCGAGAAACGGGCGCACGGCTTACGATTAATGATTTCTCGTCATAATGTGAACGAAAGTGTGTGGTTGATTCTGAGCAAATCGTGTAGTGCGGTCGACGACTGGAGAACCATTCAGGACAAAATGAATCTGCAAAAATCACTCATTATATCACGCACATGTTCGGCGTCGGCTAGCGCCGTATAAATCTCGTAGTAGTCCCAGGCTTAAATCATGTACCGTTTAGCTCTAATCAAACAGCTATAAATACTTCTTTTTGCTAGATAGGATTGAACTGAAATATCGCCAGATTTCAATCCCGCATTCCATTCACAGACACCGCATCTCTTCTCCTCCCCCAGCACCTGCAGGGAAGCTCGTGATGGAAAAAGCGGCGCTTTATTTTCGGAGGTCAGGTACACGCAGGAAATATGCACCGGTTCTTGGGAAACAACAGGCGAGTGAAGAAAAAAAAAAAAAAAAAAAAAAAGAGGGAGGAAGAGACGGACGCGCGTATAAAGGCGCTGCCTTATTTTCTGTGCCATTTGCTGGCTTGCACTCTCACGGCCCCTTCCCATTACATCATGTCAGAGACTGTAAACAAGCAAATAACAACAGGGCAGTGAAGCCTTGAGCACAGCGCTACGCACCTCCCTGCACTGCGAGGGGAATTGCTCTGCTCATTCTCCCAGCCTACAAAACATTTGTTTTTTTATTGACCGACTAAATAATACATCACATTTTCCTTCCCTCGTGAAGAAATGGAGAAGGAGGGGGAAGAAAAAGGAAAGAAGAAAAAAAAAAAAAAGGGAAGGATTTATGACAGGGGAACAGAGGGGAAACTATTTATGGCAGGCGTCATTCATAGATAGGCGAGGGACCATCAGCCATATTTATGGACCGCCATCATATCGTAGACGGCGAATATCATTCTCTGAATGGTACGCAAACTGCCGCCGCCGCCATTTCTCTTCCGAATAGAGGCCGTGTCACATCCACTGGGCTCGACAGGTCATTATTAACAACAGAAAACACACAGGAACGACGCCATGGAAGTTCGGAGATTACGCTGTAGCCTGTAGATACAATGATTCAAAAGAGTCACTGCGACAAGAGTCCTTGTTTCGTAGGGACTGTACGTAACTTGTTGGCGTGTGGTAATTATTACTCGACTCGCTTATCTGCTTTAGGCTCGTCTGTATCTAACTGTCAGGGATTTTTTATTTTATTTTATTTATTATTATTTTTTTTTTACAGACTGTGCGTACACGCGCCTGGAAGGTTTACGCTCTACAGAGTGTTTGACGGTCTGTACGATAAAGAGTAGTGTTATATATCCTGTTCGAATCGACATGTCGGTACAAGACTTCATTGTATCCTGCAGGAAGAAACGGCAGTTTTAGGCTTTTTCTTCATCTTAAGCCAAAGCCAAGGTCAGAACAAGTGTTTTCGCCGTTTACAAGAACACTCTAGGAAGTGACTGAGCTCCGAGCACGTACAAAATCCCGTTTAAATGGAAACACAGATGATGTGTCAAAATATTACCCGGTCAAAGATGTACTCAAGTGAAAAGCAAAAACGTTGCTGCTTTTAAACGTATTAAAAAGGTACCTGCTTTTAACTGACGGTGATTGATTTATTTTTGTTTTAAAGCAGCTCACACAATTGCTGTCTAGCTAATTCATATTAGCTACTGGAATGAATGCTAGGCTAACCTGGCATTACACAAAAACAAACACACAAACAAACAAAAACAGGCTAACTTAGGTTAAAAATAGGCAGTTAATGTTCATGTTTTTCGAATTAGATGGATTTCACCGTTCAAAGGAGATTCAATCGCAGTCTCTGTTTACTCCAGCGTTTTGAAGCATTGTACTGAGGTAGGGTCGTGGGTACTCATCCTCAAGCTTCATGAGAGGAGTGGAGACCTTTGAGTAGGTCTAAATGAAAAGAATGACTTTTTTCTTCTTCTTGGAAATGTAAGTAAGCAAGGGTGTATTTCAATATCTCAATAATACTAAAGATTATATATTCCAGATACTTAAGTATAGCAACAATGTACAATCAGTCAAGTATTTTCCACCACTGGTCATGTGACCTACTCCTACACGTGACTGATCATGCACAACCGGTGTGGCCACACGCCCTTCGACAAACATTTGTAATAAAGGTCAAACCCATCAATTTGGATTCAAATAAGGTGTGTGTAGTATGCGTGGAATTTCTGTAGTATGCATGGACTGTTTGTTCGTGTGGCATCGTGAAGACACTCATCTATGTGATTTAAACAGACATCGCCTACCCCGTGCAATCCGATCATGATTACTACGGACACCCGCCAGCAACATTACCTAACAGATATAGGTGTGGAAATAACATCCTGCCTGACTAGTACTTTATATAACACGAAGGCACCGGATGGCCAAAAGTTTTTGGACACTTGACCATCACGCTCGAGCGTGTTTTTTTTGGGCATCCCGTTCCAGATTTAGTCCGATCTTTGCTGCTATAACGGCCTACAATCTCCTGGGAAGGCTTTCCACTAGATTTTGTAGCGTGGCTGTGGGGATTTGTGCTCATTCAGCCACAAAGGCGTTAGCGAGTTCAGGTACTGATGTCGGGTGAGAACTCCCGGTGCGCAACTGGCATCCAGTTCATCTTCGTGTTCACTGCGGTTGAGGTCAGGGCTCTGTGCAGACCGCTCGAGTTCTTCCATACTGTATCGACCTTGGCAAACCGTGTCTTCACGGACGTCGCTTTGTGCACAGGGACATTACGATGAAATATGTCCGGGTTAGGGTTAACAGTTTGGGGAAGGCCCACGTGTGTCCACAAACATTTGGCCATATAGTCAGTTCCTCCAGGATTTGGTCATTTTGCGTTCGCAGAAATGAACCCAAAATCAAGCAAACTCTGCAATATTCAGAGGAGCTCGCAATTTTTCACAACTACCGCAGATTTTACGCAGTTTTGGGCCAAGACGCATCATCTGACGCCATGCCCGTTCAGCCAAAGCCCTCTACCATGAGCACAGCTAAAAGGTCTCCTTTACCGACAAACATCACTGCGAAAGGCCAATTTTCACCAATTGAAGCACAAAAAACTCCAAATCGAGCATTTTTTGGCCGCAACAGTCACACAAAAAAAAAAAAAAAAAAAAAAAAAAACAACTTTGCGGAATCCTGTACGGACTGTATAGTGTATCTTAATGTAAAGAGATGCATTCAATGGACTACACGTTTGGGAGGCATTAAAAAAAAAAGAAAAACCCTTTTTGCTTCACTGAAAGCAAACATTTAACCTGCACAGTTGTGTGTTGACTATACACTCCGAAGCACACGTGAAAGAGACTGCCGGCACGTGCAGCAACAGTGACAAATTTCTACTCCGTCACCGACTGTGTGACCTTAGCACGGAACCACAACCCTCTGAATCAACGCTTCACCTGTCCCACATCTAGACATTATGAATAAGAAATACCAGCTAGCTCCACTACAGGACTTTCACATTAGCGAGACTGTCTATGATTGAAGTGCACGCGCGCACACACACACACACAAATGTGCTCAAACCCCTCCACTTATCTGTTCATCAGACACTCGCGCTCTCTCATGCTCTAAGCTGTTTGTCCAAATCTCTAGAGTTTCTCGAAGATGCCTTAATCAGGAGCGTGTTCAGTGGATGAACACTATATTGAAACAAATAAATGCTTTAAAAGCATGGAGGAAAAAGAAAGGCCCGGTTATCATTTCAACGCCGCGTTTAACCCTTATCGTCCCCGTTCCTCGGGGCCCGTTCTATGTTAATTGGATCTCCATGGCATTTGTATCGGGGGTGTTAACATGCACAGTCCATGAATATTAATTACCCAGAAGTTTTCGATCCTAGTGGGGGGAAAAATAAAATAAATAAATAGTAGAATAAAATACTTTCCCTGATACATATTAATTCGGTGAAGAGTTTTGTAAAAAGTCAAAAGCTCATTAAAAATGCATGAGTGCCTCAATTCCCGTGACGATTAATGCATCTTTAAATCGAGCCCTAATAACTTGCCTCCGATTGTGGCGTATACGTAACAGAAGCGCTTTTTGCCAGACTGTTTTTTGACGTTCGGATGCCGAGAGCTTAAAGGAAAGCCGCCTTTTTAAACGATGTGTCTGCCGTTTCGACCGGCTCCTTGCGGTATACTTAGCTTATAAGAAAGACGAACGTAGGAGAAGTGAAGCGTTTCGTTCATTTTAAAAAGATACAGGCGCCGTCTTAATCTGAAATCCTCCCTGGTGGGGTTTAGAGCCGTTCGAATAAGCTATCTAATACTAAAACAACACCGACGCCACAGAGGGCCGCCTCGTTGCCCCAGCTGCCTACAACACCTGCTCCAAGTTTACAGTTCCCCTCTTTACAGCATCAAAGCCCATCCGCTTAGCGTAGACGATGAGAGGTGCTTCATGCTCCTAATGGTACCAGCATAGCAGGCATCATTTACATGGGAGGTCTCTCTCTCTCACACACGCTTTTTTTTTTTTAAAGAAGGGAAAAAATGAGACAAGGAGAGCTTACATCATCTATGTAAATGTAAATATGGGAAGTAGAACAATGGGGCGGCCTACAGAACTGGGAAAAAAAAAAAAAGGCATACACATGTATCATTTGCATTAACACACACTACTCCTCTCTCTCTCTCTCTCTCCGTATTACGCCACTTTTCCGTCGGCTGACCGTTTGACCTGAAATCCATTAGCGGTGTGGCGCTGCAGCCTTTAGTAGAGCAACTTGGTCCTGTTTTCCTGTACAGCCCCAGACACACTCCTTACCTCACTGTCAAACAACTCGTACATGAATTACTGTAAACAGGATGTTAACCCGCGGCGCAGTAAACTCTCTCCATCTGCCCTACGTGCATATATATGACCTGCACATCATCGCTGCGCTCTATGCTTTATGGGCGCGAGACTCGATAATAAATCTTCTACGATGCCCTGACTGTGAAAGCAAGACCCCGACGCGGGGCGGGTTGCCAGGTTTGGGAGAGCGGCGCTGCGTTTTTTGGAGCTCGGATGAAAGTATCGCTTTAAAGGCGGAGATATTGCTTCCCACAATTAGAAGGCAATATGGTGAAATTGCAAAGGCCTGGTTCTCCACGGAAAAACGCGGTGATGGAGTACTCTGAGACACGCTGCAGGTTCCCTTTCTTCGGAGAATAATTATTTCTCGCCTGTTCTACATACAAGCACCCTTAATGTTTAATTTCCATTGCATCGCTACGATTATGAATCAGATTGCCCATCAATTGGCAGACGCAGCAAAGAAATTCACCCTGTAATAAAACTGTCATCTGTTCCAGTATAAAGACAGATGTTGCAAGTTGGGTGATAACACAATTAAACCGTTCAACAAGGGATTCCAGAAAATTATTGAAATTGGAGGAAGCACTATCATTTTACCAATAAAGCAATTTGAAGCAATACGCAGTGTCATAACGCCGATCTTTGTCCCTGTCGTCGAGATTTGCAATAAGTTGGGAAGTTGGGAAGCCTGTCATTTCGGTCCAAACGGACAAAGTTACCTGCAAGAGTTTACAAGCAGATGTCCAAGAGGAAGATGCCGGAGAGGAGGAATGCAAGGAAGGAGAATGCTCTAGCGACATCCATGAATCTTATTTTAATCCCGCTTCTACACTCTGTTCATCTGTCTTCCATCAGCTCCTCACCACTGAGTGCATTCATCTGGGTCTACACAGAACCTCTCTCTCTCGCTCGTTCACTCTCGCTCGTTCTCTCAGCTCGTCACCTCCTTTCCACGAAGCACCATGTACACTTTTGCATAATGGAAGACGTGTGCCGTTCCAGACGGTTTCTAACTCAACGTGTTGCAGGCTAAAAATCCAACCTTTCAAATCTCTCTAGATACGACGTCACGGACAACTGCACTCATCCAAGGACAGAGAGAACGGGGGGCGAGAATGGGGTGAGGAATCGGCATAATTGCCTTGCCTTATCTTGTAATTTGTAACAAAGCTAAAGCATCCATGAGCCCGACGAAGCAAACTCCAACGGGTTCGCCCTTCCGTAAAAGAAAAGCAATTACTCATCCACCGTTTTGTTTGGAATATGTTGGGACGAGCGGACGGAGGGCTTGGACGGGTATTTCCAAGACCTCAAACTTCATTAAAAGATGTCTGTGATGAAGCAGGGTGCTGATATTAAATATTCAACAGCCGTGCGCGTGAGTTCAGGGCGATTACTGGCAGTCCATGAGTACAAGTCAACAACAGTTTGCTCGAGCATGCAAGTGATTAAAAATGCACCAGCAGAAATGGTCGTAAATCATCAAACTGCGCGCTATAAGAGATGCGATGGAGACAACAGAGACATTCTTGAGCACGGTCATTTCGTCCATGGTAGCTTGGCGAGGGTGTCGGAGTGTGCGTTACAGGCTAATTCCAGGTGACTTTATATGCACTCGTAGAGTCATCAAGCCTAAGATTTAAATCCTACATCAACCATGAAAAGCCACTTCCTTCTTGCTGCAGAGGTTGTTTGTACGTGCACGCGCAGACACTCGGTTGCAGATGCATCGAAATGAAGTGAAAAAGGGCACAAAACACCACAAAAAGCTTGCTGGTGCATATGATCAGCCCGTTTGTCTGGTTTTGTTTTTTTCGTGTTTTTTTTTTTTTCTTCAAATTTTTATTTTTATCACTCTCATCATCCTCACTTCCTCATCAAAAGAAAATGCTGAAAACCACAAGTTCTCTCATAGCTCGAGGGTGCGCATGACAAAAGCAGCTTTTGAAAAGCAGTCGCCAAGAGCAGTCATTACAGGATCGGCAAATAGTTCTACTCCGTGCCAAAACTGCCTTTGGCTCCATAAAGCTTGATATCTATCCGTGTTTTTGGTAACGTTTTGAGGAACCCTACGTAAGGCGACGTGTTTCTGATCCACCTGGTACATCTCTGGCGGCATGCTTACGTGGCCGGGTGAGGATGTGTGTATCTTAAATGGGGAAATTCCAGCCACTTACACTTTTACACAGCTGCAGAACAAATAAGCAATGTCAAACCAGCTGAAAAACAGAATAAAGATGATCAAAATGTGAACGAAGTCACGGGTGAAAAGAAAAAAAGAAAGAAAAAAAAAAGAAGAAAAAAAAAAAGGACTAGCAGCTGGAACATAAACAGAAGAATGTGTCCCTCTTTCAAGTCGACAACAGTAGGAATAAAACATCTTTGCTGTGTAGAGTGGAAACTCACAAACATAGGCACTGAACTCATTCCAACCCTGTAAAGATGGCACATCGGATATGAATATGTGAGACTATTTATGATTTGCCCATGCAATGTAATAATAGTAATAATAATAATCATTTTATTCAATCCAGGCGACACAGTGGTGCAGCGGGCAGCGCCGACCTCAGCTCACCCTCTGTGTAGAGTTTCGCATGTTCTCCACGTGTTCACGCCGAGCTCTCTGGTTTCCTCCCACCGTCCAAAAATATGCAAGTAGATTGACTGGCTATGTTAAACTACCCCTTGTGTGTGTGTGTGTGTGCCCGGAGATGGACTGGCATGCCATTTGGACTGAATTCCGGTATGTCTCAAGCGCTTAATTCATAATTAACCAAATATCTCATTTGTCTCGAACCGTATAACGGTATGATGTTCAGATGAAGCCTGTTCATGAATGCTGCATATAACTGAGCTTACGTTACTTACGTTAAGCTTACATGGATACCTTACTAGCAACTACGGTACTTGGTTACTGTCCCCCCCCCCCCCCTCAAAGAACGGTCGAAGAATAGTGAAATTAGCAATGCCTTTGGAATTTTGTTTGGTGTATATCTTCACACTGAATTTATAACACAAATCAATCATTATAGAGACGGGGCTTGCTTGCGGCCAGGCAGATCATGATTTATAAGACGGCTGGAATATCAAAGACTAGTCAAACATTCAACGATCCAACAAACACTGACTGAACATACGCGCTCGGAGTAAACAAACTGCAACAAGTGGCAGTTTTAACAGGCTCAGAACGCTACGGCAACACCGCGTTACTGCGGGGTTTCTTAAAGCTGTGAGCTGACGATCCGATGCTTCAAATTCCGACTGAAACGCTCCTATCGAGGGCCGCATACAATTGTTGTTAAATACAAGAGGGCGGTGCTAGCGATTTGGCTTGCGTATGGAGATGTTTAAATGAAGCTTATGGTCTACTTCCCCCAATCTAACTAGTGCGGCAAGATGAATTCCTCCGTCAGGCTTGAGATGATCAAACAGATTACAATTATTTTATCTTCCATATGTATTAATGAGCACTGTCTTTCATAGTTATGTTCCCTAACAAGAACTGATGACATGCCAAGCTCCAGGTTTGTTTTTTTTGTTTTTTTTCCTTTGCCATGTTCTCAAAGGAATTGGAGCTTATTAGTTTATGAATTTGGAAGATTAATGTTCGACTTAGCTTTTCTATGGGGTTAAAAAAAATAATAATAATGGCGCTTTGGAGTTTCGGCAAACGACCAATCAAAACCTTTTAACAGAACTATCAACTAATCAGATGCTCATTAGCAAGTCAGAAGCAAACGATTTAAGTTGCCATCTAGACAAAAGCAAACAAAAGTCAGACTAGAAAACTAAAGCCATTATAGACAGTATGTTAGCAGCCTTAACGACCTACTTAATTACTGCTATATGGTAAATGGTCTGCACTTATATAACGCTTTTTTTTAACCTTAGCGGTTCTACAGAGCGCTTTACACTGTGTCTCATTCACCCATTCACACACACACACACATCAATGGTAGCAGAGCTGCCACGCAAGGCGCTGACTTGCCATCGGGAGCAACTTGGGGTTCAGTGTCTTGCCCAAAGACACCGCGGCATCTGGAGTCACGCAGGCCGGGAATCGTACCGCCGACCCTACGATTAGTGGACGACCCGCTCTACCACCCGATCCACAGCCGCTTTGCTCCTACGTGTTGTTGGCTGATTGGCGGATCTCTAAATTGTCTGTAGCGTGCGAGTGTGTGTGTGTGTGTGTGTGTGTGTGTGTGAGAGAATGTGCTCTGTGATGGGTTGGCACCCCGTCCAGGGTGTCCCCCGCCCTGTGCCCAGAGTTAGGATAGGCTCCAGGCTCCCCGCGACCCTGTGTAGGATGACTGAAAAGAAAATGTATTAAATGGTGGTCGTATAGGATATTCGCAGTTAAATCACTTGCCTCTCTTATACTGTTTAGAGTGCGGCATAAACCACGATGGCAACTCATAAAAGTGTCTTATTTAGAGAGGCAGCAAAATTATGACAGGTGAGTAGGGCCGCCATCTTGCAGTCACGATTCCTGATTGGTTAATAACGGTTGTGTTAAAAATGAAACTTTGCTCATTACAAAGCCCGGGATAGTCACAAACTACACCATAACTACACTTACTGCATCCTAATAATCCATTATTCCTCCTTATCCATCATTACGTATCTAAATCTACACCTAGTCAGTAAAGCTGCTTTGTGACAATGCCTACTGTGAAAAGTGCAATACAAATAAAATGTAATTGAATCGAATCAAACTCATACTTTTAATCAGAATAAAAATGAAAACTTTCATATATATATATATATGGAAATATAGTTAACTGACTGAGTGACAATCAGAATGAAAAAATGAAGAGTCTGTTTAATTGTCCATCAAACACAAACCTGATCAGCAGGTAAATCTTTGCATACGTTCTACACAGGGCATGCTGACCACATACCTAAACCAAACCGCTCATATAAGGGAACAAAAAGAATTAAAATAACCTATGCTGAAACTGTGAAGTTATTTATGAGAAGTGGGATATGTAGCCAATTAATACTTCAAAAAATTAAGACTTATTAATAACACAAGCATGGCAAATGAAGTCAGCTTTACAAACAGTTAGCATGTGAGTCACTTCTTACATTCTGAGGATTCAGTCTCTTGTCATTAGACTTGCTGCGATAGTTCCGGGTATTACACGGTGTTCGGCCACACACCGATTGCTTGCCCATCGCGGCACCACCCCCACTGTTGATTCGCCTTTTTTTTTTTTATAGTAAAAAAAAACAATTAAGGATGCTGCGATTAAAAACTGAATGCGTCTGCTCGATTCGGCATGAGCCGAACGAGTCCGAGTCGCAACTCAGATCAGATTTCTTTTATCACGTAACGAGTGAGGCGAGCTGACTGACAAGACGACGGCGAGTTTGTCATTGTTCTGTTTTGTTGTGTTTTTCCATTAAGAATAATAACGAACCCACCATTCATAATGAAACACAAACTGAGTGCTACGAATATCCAACACTTATATAAAACTTATAAAAAAAATATAAAACTTCACATTAACACAACTGTTTGTGGAATAATATACACTACCGGTCAAATGTCTAGACACACTCATTCTTTATTTAGTTATTTTTTCCTCCACATTTTAATAATAATAAAGTCATCAAAACTCTGGAATAGCACAAATGGTGTGATTAAAAAAAAAAAAAAAAATCTAACTAAATAAAAGATTATGTAATATTTTAGCATCTTCAAAGTAGACCCCCTTTTTGCCTAGACTGTCCAGAAATGTATTCTTGGCATTTTCTCGACCGATTTCTTGAGGAATCCCCCTGAGATGCTTTGTAAACAGTATTAAAGGAGTTCACAGCTACTGTACGCTGGACACTTACTGGCTGCTTTTCATCCGTTAAAAATAAATTTTTTGTAAATAAAATGTTAGTTTTCTAATGAAAGAAATGAATATTTAACATCATGAACCATTTCAGTCAAGTGTCTCCAAACTTTTGATGGGTGGTGTATATATTATTAATTATATAGCCTATATATTTACACAATCTTTATGGCACTGATAATTAAACTTCAGCTGTAAATATTAATAATAAAGTCTCCCTTTCACTGCACCTTGTGGTTTGTGTTACTCGCTGCCTTTAGACATATTGTTTTACTTGTGTTTACTCTGATCATAGTGTTTTAATTACTCATTATAAATCTTATTTGTGCTCCCACTGTGCATCACCGCGTCTGCATCGCGCATGAGGAGCAACGCGGCCTCGTCACTAATACATCACTTCAGTTACAATAAACGACAGAATTTACACTGCAAGCGCGCAAATACAGCATATAATGACAATAAACTTCAATTAAACTAAACCTTTTAAGCAACTCGCACCAGTTTCCCCCCACCCCTTGCACACAGTGGAGCATTTTGTATATAAACAGAAGTTTGTGTGCATCACTGTCGTGCCTCCCTGCTACACGAGCTCCGCTTTGTAAAGTTTACAGGTTACAGTCTTCTCTGGGGCATTTAATATAAAATGTCTCCCTGCCTTAGAGGACTTGGAGGTCGCACACTTTTTTTCCTTTTTTTTTTTTTGCTGTCACTTGACGATTCTGCCTCCGCCTGATGGTGACTGGGGTCATGTTGGGTATGAAAAGTATTGTTGACAAACAGTAAACAACAAATTTATTCTCGTCGACTGTGTATTCTGCTAAAGCTAGCGGAATCATATTACGTGCGTGTGACGTCATGCTCCACTGACTGGGAAACACTGTATACTTCCTGTTAGTAAAAACCCACTAGTGTTATATTTGAGATGATATTACCTTTCTAAAATTCATACCCTAGTCGGTAGAGTACGCAGTGCATAGTGTAAGTGTGCAGTACGTCACTTGGGACACAACTTTAGTATTTACTCTCCGAAGCGTGTTTTCGGAACAGAAGTAACGTAATGAGTAAATCTCCCCCGTGCAGAGCGACTAATCCATAATGAGATTCGTTGGCAATGATTTTCATAATCCATCATTATCGATTTTACCGATTAGCTGTTGCAGATCTAAAATATCACCTTCACTCACCCATTCACTTACATCTTTTTAGATCAATTCATAGTGGTAAAAAAATACATTTTCAATCTCTATTATTATATTTATGTTGATATTTAAGTGGTACTGGGGTTTTTTTTTTGTGCGTGTGTTTTTTTTTTTCTTGAATGACAACAGTCCAAAATCCACAAATATTTAACATGCAATGGGTTATATAAATATACAGATATATCGGGGCTAACACAGAGATTAAAGAGACAAAGTGCATAAAGCCAATCAGGAATACAGAATGAATGACGCACACTGGTCACCCACAGTGCGCATTTTGCTCCAGGGTATGGCCTCTTCACTATAAACACTCAAATAAAAAATTCATGCTATACTGAGCAATACAGACCTTAACTATATTCCAAATCATTATAAATGCCAGATGTTTTGTTTTTCGTTTTTTTAATCAATGTAACTGAATGCTCACAGGTCACACATCACATACTTTTTACATAGTAATTAAGTCTGATCGCATTACAAGCAAACACACTGTGTCTGAAGGGTTGAAAGATGATTCTTTTTTTCCTTTTTTTTATTTTTATATCCAAATACAATATCTGCCACGTCTGGTTTTTAACATATCGCTACACATCACGTGAAAATTAAAGCCCTGTGTCCGAGAACTTAATCGAAATAATCTCCTTCACGCCAGCTCCATCGGCATAAAAAAAAAAAAAACCCAAACAATAACACGCTTTTACAGCGTCACGTATGTGGGAGCGTTAAGAGTTACCGGATCTTTCGATTATTTTAAAATCATCTTTTGAGAGCGGGTCGAAACGTAAAGCATTAAAGCGAGGTCATGAGAGAGAATGTGAAAGTGCATGTGAAGTGCGAATTTTGACGTAGAATGCTATTGGTATCCTAACAGCATTGATAATGCAATTATGCAAATTAAACATGGTGGTTTGAACAATGCTTTTTTATGGATTTGGATGGATTTCTATGGAGTTCAGAGAGCTGCGTAAAACCTGTGTGTGAAAGACGCTTCACGCAGAGACAGTATGATATAACTGTACAGGAAGTGGACATCGTGGACGTGGCGGTTGAGCGAGCTCTGGGGATGAAAACACAACGCGAGAACAAGCCTGTGATTGGAGCGTTCAAACATGACGGTGAGTACAAAACCACAGAGAGTATGCGAGTTTGGAAGCCCACAGTGGTGGTTTTGACTTTGCACAACCTGTACAGATGCTCTCTCTGCTTCATGTACACTAAAGCTTAGGCCCTTTGTAGGCATAACAGAGTTGTTTGCTCTTACTGAGATAAAATAATAATGAACCTGTTGTATTTAGTTAGTATTTGGGCAGCTATTTATGTGGACGTGGGTGACACAAAGAGAGGGGAAAAAAACCCACATGAAACGGGCTTTCATGTATCTGAAAAGACTTACAAAGCTGCACTTGAGGTCAGAAAAATATTGCATTATTAACTGCAACACAGCTAACAGGACGTCTCGGGACACAGCAACGCACTCGCATTTTAAACAAAGAAGAATTTGAAAATCCCACCGCGTTGCATGACTTCAACAGTCACACCCTTTTTTCCATATAAGAGCGGCACATTCATTTAACACCACCGAAAACAGCAAATAGCGCAAACGATTAAAATACTAATTACTTCTTTTTTTCTTTTTCTTTCCCTCCCTTGTCTTTTCCTCTCCTGGACGTTTAAACTGTCACCAGACAGGTTTCACATGCAGGTTCCATACTGGTGCATGACAACCTCAACAGTATCACACTGATCACTTCATAGCGAGCACTATTCCACAGATCGCTTTTCTTCTTATCTGTTCTTTTTTCATTCTTTAGTCTTTTTTTTTTCATGCTCTGGTTCGCCCGCAGATCTCTTTTCTCCCCCTCTTCTCCCCTCACATCCATCAAAGCTGTAACTCTTGTTGTTTTAGTCGGGCGAATCAGAACCCACCTCTGGCAGGGAACGAAGGAAAAGTCAACAGGAATTAAATTTCAGCGCAACTGTTTACTCAACTGTGGCCTGCAGTTATTGAAGTTTCATCCATGGTTTTGTGTGACGACGGCACTAATGAATTCAGCATGGCTGTGATTTACATGCGGCCAACATCGGGACGCTGTGTGTTCGGCCTCGGCCATCCGGTGGGTGGGAGAGAGTAGCTCTGACGGCCAATCGCTAAGGATTAAGACTACTATATGGTTGGCTATGAGCTTTAGCTTTGTAATCAGCTGTAGTGTCATCTTTGGTTTGATGATGAAAGATTCCAGCTCTTTCTGAGAAACTGAACGTTCATAATAAACGTTTCATTATTTCATTAATGTACACATGAATATATACATATATATACACACACACACAACCTGTCAAAAGTTTAGACACACTCATACTTTATTATTATTATTTTTCACCCCACATTTTAGAATAATAATAAAGTCATCAAAACTCCGGAACACCACAAATCAAAACTAAATCATCTAAACTAGCATCTTCAAAGTAGACCCCCTTTTTGCCTAGAATGTCCAGAAATGTATTCTTGGCATTTTCTCGACTGATTTCTTGAGGAATTCCCCCGAGATGCTTTGTAAACAGTATTAAAGGAGTTCACACCTACTGTACGCTGGACACTTACTGGCTGCTTTTCGGAATTTTTCACTCCGCGTCATCCGTTTAAACAAATAATTAGTTGTAAATAAAATGTCAGTTTTTCCTAATGAAAGATGAATATGTTGGCACAATTATATATTTTTGTCTAGAACACTGATTTAAAACGTTTAATCATACACTTTCAGATCAAAAGCTTTTTAAGTTCACGAGGACCATTTCAGTCAAGTGTCTCCAAACTTTTGATTTGATGGGTCGTGTGTGTGAGTATATATATATATATATATATATATATATATATATATATATATATATATATATATATATATATATATATATATATACAGTGAGGGAAAGAAGTATTTGATCCCCTGCTGATTTTGTACGTTTGCCCACTGACAAAGAAATGATCAGTCTATAATTTTAATGGTAGTTGTATTTGAACAGTGAGAGACAGAATAACTACAAAAAAATCCAGAAAAACGCATGTCAAAAATGTTATAAATTGATTTGCATTTTAATGAGGGAAATAAGTATTTGACCCCTCTCATTCAGAAAGATTTCTGGCTCCCAGGTGTCTTTTATACAGGTGACGAGCTGAGATTAGGAGCACACTCTTAAAGGGAGTGCTCCTAATATCAGCTTGTTACCTGTATAAAAGACACCTGTCCACAGAAGCAATCAATCAATCAGATTCCAAACTCTCCACCATGGCCAAGACCAAAGAGCTCTCCAAGGATGTCAGGGACAAGATTGTAGACCTACACAAGTCTGGAATGGGCTACAAGACCATTGCCAAGCAGCTTGGCGAGAAGGTGACAACAGTTGGTGCAATTATTCGCAAATGGAAGAAACACAAAAGAACTGTCAGTCTCCCTCGGCCTGGGGCTCCATGCAAGATCTCACCTCATGGAGTTGCATTGATCATGAGAACAGTGAGGAATCAGCCCAGAACCACACGGGAGGATCTTGTCAATGATCTCAAGGCAGCTGGGACCATAGTCACCAAGGAAACAATTGGTAACACGCTACGCCGCGAAGGACTGAAATCCTGCAGCGCGCACAAGGTCCCCCTGCTCAAGAAAGCACATATACATGCCCGTCTGAAGTTTGCCAGTGAACATCTGAATGATTCAGAGGACAACTGGGTGAAAGTGTTGTGGTCAGATGAGACCAAAATGGAGCTCTTTGGCATCAACTCAACTCGCCGTGTTTGGAGGAGGAGGAATGCTGCCTAGGACCCCAAGAACACCATCCCCACCGTCAAACATGGAGGTGGAAACATTATGCTTTGGGGGTGTTTCTCTGCTAAGGGGACAGGACAACTTCACCGCATCAAAGGGACGATGGACGGGGCCATGTACCATCAAATCTTGGGTGAGAACCTCCTTCCCTCAGCCAGGGCATTGAAAATGGGTCGTGGATGGGTATTCCAGCATGACAATGACCCAAAACACACGGCCAAGGCAGCAAAGGAGTGGCTCAAGAAGAAGCACATTAAGGTCCTGGAGTGGCCTAGCCAGTCTCCAGACCTAAATCCCATAGAAAATCTGTGGTGGGAGCTGAAGGTTCGAGTTGCCAAACGTCAGCCTCGAAACCTTAATGACTTGGAGAAGATCTGCAAAGAGGAGCGGGACAAAATCCCTCCTGAGATGTGTGCAAACCTGGTGGCCAACTACAAGAAACGTCTGACCTCTGTGATTGCCAACAAGGGTTTTGCCACCAAGTACTAAGTCATGTTTTGCAGAGGGGTCAAATACTTATTTCCCTCATTACAATGCAAATCAATTTATAACATTTTTGACATGCGTTTTTCTGGATTTTTTTCTTGTTGTTATTCTGTCTCTCACTGTACAAATAAATCTACCATTAAAATTATAGAATGATCATTTCTTTGTCAGTGGGCAAACGGACAAAATCAGCAGGGGATCAAATACTTTTTTCCCCTCACTGTATATACATATATAAAATATAGAAACATGCAATATATATCTATATGTCTATATCTATCTATCTATCTATCTATATGTATATATAAGATTATATTATTGCTGATATGGAAAAAATCAGATGCCATGCCTCCTTACTGCTGTGTCCCTGTACTTCATTTTTGAAGCACACTGAAATATCTATATTGCTCTGATATTTTCAAAGCGTGCCGTGAAGCTGCCATCAGACAGCAACCGTGACACCAAAACATATGTAAAGACTTTCAAAGCCATCATCGTCCTTTGCTTTAAGCAAAGGCAAAGCCACTGCTCTCGTGTTTACAGACAGCCATTTCTATGCCGACTGACAGCTGCATCAGAGCATCGCTCCATCATGACCAAACAACCACTGACAACAACTCCCATCAGCCCCTGGGGCACAGACAGCATGCGGCTCACTGATCTTTTCACGCCCCGGTCTTTCTCGCCCGTGCTGTCGCGCACCAACACTCATGCCGACACAAAAAGCCGTGGTGACATTAAAAACGTTTCTGGGGCGGGTCTTAAAAGGCCAGATTGCCTGATTGGACAGGCAGCTCGCGTTATGTCGACAACGCGTGCTGTCGGATGCGCAGCCACTACTGTCCGAGAACTGCGCCGCACCTACATTTCTGCAAACTATTTTACTGGAACGTGTGCTAGGATAAACACGTCAGCAGGCAAACACACAATTGCCAAAAGAGCACTTTAGAGTGTTTTAAAAATTCAGGACACCTTCAGTATACATAAATAATCATAATAATGTGTTTATGTGCTTGGAGAAGGAGGGATGATGAAATATTAATGGGCACTTAAAAGGAGGGAGAGGGATATGCTGATGACACGGCTTAATGAAGGACAGGTGAGAGAGGGTGAGCCTGCGATGGATTGGACCAGCTGTATGATCAAAAACTTTTACACGCATGCAAGATAAATCACAATTACCTGCTGCTGTTGAAGGGTCATGAGGTTAGCGGCTGTGATGTCAGAGGAAGGTGTGGCACTCTTGGATCGTATGTCTCGAAGCCCGCCTTCAACTGCCACGCCGTTCTGTTTGGCTGTCCCGTTACTCGTCGTCTCCGCTGTCCCCGCTTCTTGCATCATGACTTAAAGGCCTGTGATGAAAAGACATGGAAAAGGACGCAGGTGTTAAAATAAAGTGGCGTACGTGAAACGCACGAGCGGCCTTTCGGGTTTCGGCAGGCTAAACTCACCAAGCTCAATTTGACTCTTCTCCTAGATTTTCCTGTGCTTTCCTAGTTGGACTGGACTTGTTTGTTTGCTTTCTAGCCGGATGGTTTCCACCCACAGACTTGCATATAATCTCTCTCTCTCTCTCTCTCTCTCTCTCTCACTTCACTCTCTCACACTTTCCCACATGGTGATATACTGCTTAGATCCTCTAGAGATGACACATCCGTGAGTGTCCAGGCCAAAAAAGGGTGCAGGTTGTCAGATATCGAATACTCGTTTCTGTTTCTCCCTTTCATCCGGGGGGGGGAGGGAGGAGAGGATGGGAACACAACCCTTAAGCAAGTCTCGGCAGAGGAGCCCAAGAAAACACGCTCGCTCGCAAACAAAACACATTCAACTGAAATGGATATATTTACTCGGATGGCTCCCAGAAGAACCGCGGCCTCGATGGCTTTTTAATGGCTGACAGCTCTCGCCCGAAAGTCGTCCCAAATCAAACTGTACTGCAAACATTTGCATCGCAGCTGTTGAGTTTACACCAGAATCCCAGCCTGAACATAAATAAGCACCAGCTGCGGCAAACAATCCAGACTTATGGCCAATGTATTTATAATGTATCCATTACATCAACGTCATGTGTCGGTAAGATTTTACTCAGTGAAGCCCTGTATTTGTCAGTAGAGAAAGAATTCCCTCATTTTGACAGTGCATGCTTAAGGGGTTTTTTTTTTTTTTTGTAAATATATTTTGTCCGTGCTTGTGTGTGCTCTCTTCCCGACAGCCTAAGCACTCAGATATACTTCGAGAGACACTGGATTTCTAAAATGAACATATATACACGTTCCTTCACGTTCCAGATCGTCTAAGCGATCGGATTTATTATTAATGCCGGGCAGAGGAAAATGCCCTTAAAACACAAAGCTCCAATCATAAAGGTAATTCAGATCTGAAACACTACATCTTATTAATGTTAATGTACTTTTTGGGAGAGTGGTGGTCGCTTCAGTCATTGAATTCTCCTTTAGACACTACTAAAATAAAATACAAAAGTACATGGTTGATGTAAATACAAGTGTTAAGTCTCAGGAAGTAAACAACAATACTATTTATACTGCAGCGCTGTTGAATTCTCAGATCAGAAGGTGTCACGGCTCTGATGAGTGTGTCGCTGTAACACAGAATGAAAGCTTAACATTAATGTGCTCGTTCTCATACGTTATGGTTTC